>NC_056733.1:176463677-176501177 GCF_019279795.1 Protopterus annectens
TCATTCACCCTACCTTGATCTGGCCAAGGCCTTTGATACCATTCCCCACTCAGGAATTATTGATATACTCACCAAACTAGGCATCAACCCCTATATCACTAAGTGGGATGCAAACTGGCTCACAGATAGAACCCACAGTTTGAAAGTAGCAGACTCCAAGTCAGACTGCCGACCAGTTTCCAGTGGAGTCCCACAGGCATCGGTCCTGGATCCTCTCCTGTTTGGCATCTACTTCCCAGAAGTTCAGGCTAACATGGTGGGACTCTGGCTGACCAAGTTCACTGACGATTGCAAGCTGGGAGCCATTATTAACTCCCCAAGTGATGTAGACATCCTACAGAAAGCCCTCACTGAGACCAGCGACTGGTGTCAAAACCATGACCTTAAACTTAATGCCAAAAAATGCATCATCATTCCCTTTGGGAAAAACTCAGTTCCCACTAATTACCACATTGACAGTATCCCACTGAACACTGAAGGCATTATAAGAGATCTGGGGACACAGGTTGACAGCAGCCTCTCCTTCAACCACCACATTGCCACTGTGGTCAGAAAGTCCTTCTCTGTGGCACATCTCATTACCAAGGGTTTTGTATCCAAGAAGAAAGAGGTCATCATCTCTCTCTACTCTTCCCTCATTAGACCAATTATCAAGTGTAATGCCCCATTTGGCATGCACCTCACTAAACACCTGCAACAGCTGGAAAGGCCACAAAAGTGCCTCATGAAGAGGATCCTAGGCCTTAAACACATGCCCTACATGGACAGACTCAAAAAACTCCAGCTTTTCTCTGTCTCATATCGTCTATTAAGAGGCAATCTCTGCTTGACTTACAAAGCCATGTCTGACCCAGCCCTGTTAGAAATGTTACACCTAATGAAATCCCAATCCCTCTGCACCACATGCTCCAGGGACGTCAACCTCATTACCACATTCAACAAAACATGCTGGAGGGACAGGTTCATAAGCCGGAGACTGCCCATGCTCTGGAATAGACTTCCCATACATGTCAAGCAGAGCCCCTCACTGGCCCTTTTCAAGAGAAATCTTGATGATTGGATGGGAAATAGCAGGTTCACCCCAGGGATCACTCCAGTGGCTCTACTTGATATAGGCACCGGGAACTAATGGCAGCATGATGCCAGGGCACTTCTATGGGCTAGGCTTGTAAAGGCACCAGGGCCATTGGCCTAGTACACACCTATGAACCTATAAACCTATGATATGGGCAGTAAATTCTGATAAATTCTTGAATTTTATTAAGAGGTTGGAAACTACCACCACATTTTTAAAATTTACATATAATTTTAATGGGCAGGAAATCCACTTTTTGGATTTTAAAGTGAGTAAAGGAGTGGGAAATAATTTTGAAACTTCTATGTATAGGAAAACCACATTTAGTAATGCTTTTTTATACTTCAAAAGTAGCCACCCTCTACCATCAGAAGAAGGAAGTATCAAAAAGTCAGTTTATAAGTGTTTCTAGGCTTACTTCAAATAATGAATGGTTAAGGGATGAGTTCAATAAACTGTAAGGAATGTTCTTAGAATGTGACTACCCAGAATTACTTGCTGATGACTTTTATGAACAAGTTTTTCAACAGAGAAGTGGTATATACACAGGGTTACAGAATATGAATTTGAATAGGAGAGAATGCAATTTAGGTCTGGCCTCTTCCGCTACTAATCTGTATTTTAACAACATAAATAACATATTTCATTATTCATTAAATGCATTGGATATCAACAAAGTTTTATATAAGAATTGGACCATCTTAAAAAGTGTTGATGTCTTGAAGGTGAATTTTGTAGCTCCCCTAGTGTTTATATATAAGAAGAAAAGTAACATTAAGAAGATTTTAGACAGATTAGTTACAATTAATTATTACGGCTCCTATGTGACTATGAAATGCAGACCTTGAAATTAGTGTTATATATAGACATGGACAACAGTGGGGTATTGTCAGATAGGTTGCATAGGTGGATGAATAAAGGTATATTCAGTTGTTACACTGATAAGTGGGTCTATATTAGAAGAACAAAACTGCTTTTGAGCGAACATGTAAAGAGCGGCACATATTTGTAAGATTATGCTCAACAGGGTTTTAAGGTTGAAAGCAATTCTGTTACAAATATGTAACATAAATAAGGTATAAAATAGAGCTTGCTTAAATGCAGAAATAGAGTTTCGCAATATGTGATTAGCATCCATACTGCTGAATGGACATCTTTCCTTACAGACTTAAAAACAGGATGTATGCATTTCATTGTCAGTGAGAGCAAAAATGTAAAATCTGCTTTTTTGAAGAATGGACAACATGACATGTTTATGACACTGTTACAATGTGTTTCCTTAAAAAACACGTTTTTCTGCATTTACAAATAGAATACTAAAGACAAAAAACAGGATGTTCACACTGTCAGAAAAGCTGAAAAATAATATCATTAAGTCAGCAGTTTGCGTCAGCATCTGCAACAATCAGTATTGTTTCTAAAGGATAAGCAATTTTCCAAAATAGAATACCAAGAGGAAATGTATATGACTAAAAGTGTATATAACGATCTGTATTAATCCAGTTATGTTAGGGATATTGTTAGGGACACATTTGTCCCAAGATAAATGTTATATCTCTCACATCATCTGTACTATATGAGAAGTAAAGTGGAACAGTACTTTAAGCTGCAATGTTAGTCCGTCTGGTTTATTATAAAAAGTTAGTTGTTACTGCTGTAAGTTGATGCTGCAAAGTATATTCTGTCATCAGTGTATATTCTGCAAGTTTCTGTATGCAACAGAATGTGAATGCAAATATAACCAGACTTTGATTTCAGCAGAATCCAGCCAGCAAGACTGGGTATCTTAAGAAGACTTCAAATCCATCACAGTAAGCAGCACCATATAATTTTTCAATGGCAAGCTAGCCTGCATTCAAACACAGAGGGAGTGGTAAGCCCTGCAGAGGGTCACTTCAGTCAACTTGCAGTAACTAACATTTGTACATATGTGTAAATCCTAAACAGAAGTATTCCAGTTTATGCAGCTTGCAGTAGTAAAGTTTTTTTAGATGTCTAAATCCGGAGTGAGACTGCAGTTCAGGAAAGTCGCAGTGCCATAAATTCTCCAAGAAAAGGTGGATGTCTACTTTGTACAGCAGTCCACTGCCTGTAGTGCTTCACCAGCTTCTCAAGTGACTGAAAAATTTCCAATCATCAGCAACAACAGCCTGATCACCTGTTTTCTTGCTAACTGGTAAGACTTCTTTTTGTGTCACATTTTTAGTATAGATGCTATTAGATAGTTTGCATATTATTAGACAGTTGGGATGTTATTAGACAGTTTGGATATTATTAGACATAATTCATGCAGGAGTAAACCAAGTTTTAGTAAATTGCAATGTTGGTATACACAACACATTAGTAAATGTAACACCTTATCAGGGCAAGTTGATAGTAAGGCATTATGCAAATGTATTACAATATTTGACTGGTATCTCAAAGAAAACCATGTGGGGTATGACAAATGTTTATTGTGTGATTCAACAAAAACTGCATTTTGTGTATTATGCCATAAAAAGTATTGCATCATATTGCTAAGTAAATAGATTGTGAAGACAGATCTGTTCATGATACAAAATTAACTAAGGGTAAAGTGTTTCTATTATATTCAGATGTTGAACAGTTATGTTGTGTCACCACATGTGAGTCAAATTAGTTACTGACAGGACCTCTAGTACATTTTGTTACAAAAGAATGTAATAAACTTCTGAAAGACAGACACAATGAGTTTAGGAAGTTTAGACAAGTTATACATACATATTTTCAACAGTGCATAGGAGTTTCAGATTCAGCAGAACAGGTTACTAAAGAATCTCAGAAAGACCATGCAATCTTACAGGAAACTCTTGAACAGCAATTACAGGATAAAGAAAATAAATTAGCTGAGCTTAAGACAACATTGGAAAAGATCAGGAAACTACAGCTGATCTGTACAAAAGAGATATATTTTATAATATGTTTATGTTTTGAAAATGGTTAAGCATACATGCTAGGATGGTAAAATCTAATGTCTGGACAAATCATTCTCAAATGTTCAAAACTTCCATTCAGTTAAAGCAAAGCATTTATCAGTACTACAGTAAAGTAGAGCATATGACTGCCATTTTTAGCATAGTCAAAAGGTAAATGAAACAGTTCTAGTGCATAAAATTAAATGAAAATAGTTAATAATAAGAGTAAAGATTTAAAGTCACTGTCAAGACTGACATGCTTGTATAAAGATACAAGACAGACATGCATGTATGTTCTTTTCATCTAAAACACATCTGTTACAATGCACTAGAATAACAGGCAGACATCAAATATAAATAATATAAATAAAAATGTGTTAGTTAAGCTAATATCTATTTTGTTTTTTACAATTTTTATATAATTGTATAGTAATACCACATCAAACAGTTAAAGATCTGAATTTTAAAAAGAAATAAAATCACAGATGGTATTAGTCAAACAGTTTTTGTAAAATTAATCTTAGGGCAGTTAAATAAATAAATAAATAATACTGAAATCCATGTAAGCTAATTATAAAATAATGTCTATTTATGTAGTATAAATGCATAGTTATGCAAATCACAAATACTTATTAACTGAAATGTGAGTTCAGACCTTCCTAGACTGGATGAATAGTTACAGGAAATGTTGGAAAGATAAGATAAACAAGACTGATTGCCAGACAAGTAGCTTGAGTTTTTCTAAAGCATTATTGTTATTAAAACATAATTGTTAAAATGTTTCCGTGCGACACTATTTGGTAATTGTAATAAAATGTCACAATTGTGCATAGATGTCACTGATAATCTGTTTGCAAGTAAATGTTAAAAGAAAAAAAAAACTCAGTTGCATCAAGTACAGCCAGCAAATGGGCTATAGTATACATACAGTACAAATCAATTGTGCAGGAGGGTGTAAATACCTACTAGTGGTAATAAACAGCAAAAGCTTTATAAAATGATCAAATCAGCCAGAGGTCTATAGTTTGGTAGCCTAGTGGAGCAGATGTGTGGCCAAAGTATTGGGCTGGTGTACATTCTAAAGCAAATAAACAATATGAGCAATACTGCAGTATACTATAGGGGGAGGGATACTCTCCCAGTTTTACACTGACTGTATAAGCAGTACTGCACAAGGGTCTAAAATAAAGCTACAGGAAGAAATATCTCATTCCTTCTTGACAATACTCTTTTGGGGGAGGGAAAAACAAGTATTAGTGCATTAGAAATACTGGTAAACTGGATTAAACCTGACAGGATAAGATATTTTACAAGTTGTTAATAGCTATCATAATGGTTATTATTGTATTGTTTAGTATTAAATTGTATTTACAACTTGTTAAATTGTAAAGCTATACAATAGATGGTTTAAAAAACAAGAGATGGCTTAAAAGTGCTTTATTACAGCTATACAAGAGAGCAAAGATATGTAAAAAATTGAACAAGACTGGTCACTATTTTCATATGTTTTTGGCAAAACAATGTTGGTATAAAAAAGCATGAATGATTTTAATTGCTGAGTATGTAGTTTAAAATAACAGGACATATGCTTCTGGTGCCGATTCCACTAGATATTTATAAAGAGACATAAACATTTTCCAAGATTTTGCTTAATATTAATGTTATTAAATTTGTAAGATTAGACTAAATGTACTTTACAGTCTTTGCATGTATAAATACAGAAGAATTCAGTACAAATGATAGTCTTTGTATGTACAAATGCAGAAGAATTCAGTACAAATGAAATTAATGTCTAGTAATGAATATGTGTAAAAGACCATGTTTAAAAAAAATGGGCCCCAGGTACCTTCTAGATTGAAATAAATAAATAGCAAACAGTCTGTGTAAATACATACTGTACAGGATACATTGTAATAAGTTCAAAAGTAATTTGTCAAGTTGTAATATCACTGGTTTTACCCCAGTTAGAGGAAAATTATATTAAAATATTGTACTCATACGGCTAATGGACTAATATGTACATAGCATTCTTTACTTTATGTTCACTTCACTGTCAACCAAGATGTTAATGGGCAGTTCAGAGACATGACCACAATGTGATGGTTAAAATGACATTGAAACTGTATATTTTCAGCAGTGTATAAATGTTTGCAGTAGCACATAGTTTTTGTCTCTTATAGATATTAGTCTATTTCTAATCTTTTGATAGTAATAAAAGTAAAGAGTTAATTCAACAGTTGCAAAGAGTTAATAAAAGAGTTCTAAATCATAAATGAAATTCTGTGATTGCAAAAGAATAAATTAATCAAGTTAAAAAATAAAATTAAAGCAGACACAGCTCATAACTGATAAAATATTTTCACAGAATGGTCTGTAAAAGAAAAAGTTGTTAGATACATTCAGGTTTGGTAGTAATACTTGCTATCATTGTAAAATTTCATTTTGATTTGTTGTATCAAAAGAAGATTAAAGGTTTTGTTTCTTAATGTGTTTTCTATATAATGTGATCAAAAATACATATCAGTATAAAGAGTTTTGAGTACATTAAAATAAAAAGAGGGAATTGTAAGATTATGCTCAACTGGGTTTTAAGGTTGAAAGTAATTCTGTTACAAATATGTAACATAAATAAGGTATAAAATAAAGCTTGCTTAAATGCAGAAATAGAGTTTAGCAATATGTGATTAGCATCCATACTGCTGAATGGATATCTTTCCTTACAGACTTAAAAACAGGATGTATGCATTTCATTGTTAGTGAGAACAAAAATGTAAAATCTGTTTTTTTAAAGAATGGACAACATGACATGTTTATGACACTGTTACAATGTGTTTCCTTAAAAAACATGTTTTTCTGCATTTACAAATAGAATACTAAAGACAAAAAACAGGATGTTCACACTGTCAGAAAAGCTGAAAAATAATATCATTAAGTCAGCAATTTGTGTCAGCGTTTGCAACAATCAGTATTGTTTCTACAGGATGAGCAATTCTTCAAAATAGAATACCAAGAGGAAATGTATATGACTAAAATTGTATATAAAGATCTGTATTAATCCAGTTATGTTAGGGATATTGGTAGGGACACGTTTGTCCCGAGGTAAATGTTATATCTCTCACATCATCTGTACTATATGAGAAGTAAAGTGGAGCAGTACTATAAGCTGCAACATTAGTCCATCTGGTTTATTATAAAAAGTTATTTGTCACTGCTCTAAGTTGATGCTGCAAAGTATATTCTCTCATCAGTGTATATTCTGCAAGTTTCTGTATGCAACAGACTGTGAATGCAAATATAACCAGACTTTGATTTCAGCAGAATCCAGCCAGCAAGACTGAGTGTCTTAAGAAGACTTCAAATCCATCACAGTAAGCAGCACCATATAATTTTTCAATATTCATTGAACCGCATTTAAGCAATTTGGTGAATATGTCACAGGGCAAGGAGATAGTTGGTCTACCTGCCCTTTCCTTTGCTATAGTGCGATCTCAGAGTTGGTATATTTAGTCGGGGGTGTGGGTGGCACAGCCCCCTAGGTTGGGGGGGGTATAATGATTTTTAATTTTTATTTTTTCCAAAAGGCCATGTGAATTTTTTCACTAGGAAAACATTTGATTATGTGGCCGTTCGTTATTTACAGGTTTCGCGTATCATGTGTTGACTTTTATGTAGTTGCACATATGCACTTTCGTTATTCTGATATAGACCCTGATAACTTTGTATATTTGGCAGGATGTTAGTCATGTACGCATTTTATATGGGGAAAACAGGGAATGCCTTAAATAGAAGAATTTATCAACATAATTATAGTATAATTAAAATGGACAGCAAAATTGTCCTAGCCAGGTATGCTATAATTTGTGAGAATTTTTGTAAATTTAAGTATTGTATTTTGGAGAAAATAGATTCTTCTTGTTATGGGGGTGACTGCCAAAATCATTTACTATATAGGGAAATGATTTGGCAGATATGTATGGATGCCTCTAATTTACCAGAACTTAATGAAGGAATTTCCAGTACCGGTGAATTGAAACCCAGAGCTTCAAGAATATGAATTTATGTTTGTAAGTATTCGCCATATACATTGTTTAAGATTAATGTTTATGGGTAGTATTTATTATATGTATTTATCTTTTTAATACTGTTATTTAAGTTAACTAAAGTAGCAGGGTGTTTGTTTCTTTAAATATTTATGAAGAGTTTTCACAGTGGATAAATTAAGGTAAAATGAAGGGGTGTATCATGAGGGTTTTTAAAATGTGTAGATTGGATTTTATTTTCCAATTCTGAAGAATAGTTAAGGATGAAAACTGAGTTCTTGTTTTTTTCATAATAAAGATAGTTTATCCTCAGTTCCTGAGTGGACTAGTCGATTGTTTTCTTGATTTTTACATTGTAGCAATCAAATGGAAACTTCCTGCACATTTTGGATTTTGCAACTTTTATTAACACAACAAATTAGGTTAGCAATTTTGTTTTTATTATGAACATAAGAACTTTCTCATACATTTTTATAACAAATAAATTCAGGATAAATAGCCTTACAATCATGACATTATCACAGATGAATTAGCAATTTACTAAAAATGTAAATCAACCACATTACACTAAAACATTCACAGAACAGTACTATCAGAAATCTTTTTTTTTTTTTCAAAATTTTTGCAGTAATGCAAAGATCTTCTTTAAGAAAATTATGAAAAATTAAATGTCACATTCATCCCAAGATGTCTGAAAGCATTAAATCTCATTTGACAAATGTATTCATGACATTCAGGAATACAGCTAAGATCTCCCATTACATAATTTTGATCTTTTCAAGTGGCAGATTAAGTATACATTGGGCACTGGGTTGTTTTGATTCATGGACCCCGCCCCCCCATGTAACAGTGAAAGGGCTTATGTATGAATGAACTGTGAGCATATCTCTATCATGGTATGATTTTCTTAGCATGTATGAAGACCTTTACATTAATGTTGTTGTTTGACTTTTGGCTTTTCCCGGTTAGGGGTCGCCACAGCGGAACTCCGGTCCGCTAATGATTGGTAGTTGGTTTTTATGGTATCGAGTTGCCAGCCCGACACCCAACCTTCAACGAAGGCATGCCCATTCAACGCATGTCTTTCGAATGCCCACTCGACCGCAGGGAAGACATGCAGACTCCACACAGAAGGCACTCCCAACCCAAGCCGAGAATCGAACGGGAGAACCTCTTGCTGTGAGGCAACAATGCTACCGCATACTAGACATAAAAACTTCAGTGCAGATCCCTTGTCTGTATAAGCATGTAGTTTATGCCACAGTGATGTTTTGTCTTCTAAAAGAAGGCATCAACATCAACAAGCAGACTAGAGGAAGTACTCACATCAACTATACCAGTAATCAAGATCTGAACTGTGAAGCTGGTTATGAAAGAGCCATCCTGGTAGGGAAAGACAGAGCAGCTTGTGACTGCTTCTGGTGTGAGGGTCAACTTTAGTACTGATTAGGGACAAAGTGAGAATTACCATAGGTAGATTGCAAGGTTGGGGGGATCACAGCAGACATTCTCAGTAGAAGATGTATGTGGAAGCATGCTTACAGACTAGGCAGACTTCATTAGACTGCTGTGTGCTAGGAAGTGATAACATTTAATCCTTGGTGAGGTGAGGGACATTGGTGCTAGTTACCCAACTGCCATTCCATAGACAGGCACATATATGGGTGGTGGTTGATAACTAGCTAGATACCCTGTGTTAAGCAGATAATGACTTTGAACATTAAAACAAATGCTAACCAGTTGATATTGCTTTTATGTGATGTTTGTCTGTCACCTGTGGGGAATCATTTTAAGGGGACCACTAGATGGAAAGGATGTGTACATTCTGAACTGTTTCAGGGGTTAGAAGTGGTAGTATACTGAAGGAAGGCAGCAACGGTGCAATGTACAATCTGAATTTCTGCTACAGTTTAGTAAGTTATTTCCAAAAATATTCTGAAGTTACTTCAGAAAGGGTGGCTGCGGTGGTGCAGCAGTTAGTGTTGCTGCCTCATAGAGGTTCTCTGGTTCAATCCCCGGCTGGGGTGCCTTTTGTGCGGAGTCTGCATATCCTCCCTGTGGTTGCGTGGGTTTCCTCCAAGTGCTCCAGTTTCCTCTCACATCACAAAGACATGCTGAAGGTGGATTGGACACTCTAAATTGGCCCTAGGTGTGTGTGTGTGTGTGTGTGTGTGTGTGTGTGTGTGTGTGTGTGTGTGTGTGTGTGTGTGTGTGTGTGTGTGTGTGTGTGTGTGTGTGTGTGTGTGTGCCTTCTGTGGAAGATTGGGCACCAGGCTGTCAACTTGATGCCTTAAAACTCCACTGCCAATCATGAGCGGACAGGTGATCTGCTGTGATGAACCCTAACCGGGAAAAGCTGAAAGAAGATGATGATTCTAAAGTTACTTCAGAAACTACAGAATGCACACTAACTGAACAGTAACTGTTAGTCAGCCATCTACAGTACAGTTGTAAGATTCTGTTCTGCAACTCTGTTCTAGCCATTCTTTGTAGGAATGACTTCAAGTGCTGTCTACACAGAACATCAAGATCATTAATGCATGTTAGAAAACAAAATACATGGTACTATCTATTTTTACCCTTCCCCATATAGTCAGACATATGTAAATTGCTCAAAGTGGGTTGTGTGATACTCGGTCAGATAAAAGACTCTAATCCTTAGAGGGTCATTCTCCCTGTACCTATGAACTACAAATTGTTGTTACAGATACAGATACATGTGTGTCACAAGTTATTACCACATTGTACTAGATCCTTTCTACTATCTTATCTCTAATTGCTCTCTGTTCCAGTGCTTCCTAAATATATCTTTTAGACACTTTTGATTCCTGAGTGTATACAAACATGACTGGGATAACATTATTCTGCACATTTCCTTGTTTTACTTTAAAAGTTTTACCAACACTAGTAACTGGTGCATATAATGTTGACCTTGCAATCAAGACATCACTTTTATTTTATACATATTAAACCATGTGGATAAGTCCTCTCCATGAAAAAATCAGCTATCTCTTGAAATTTGGACAACAGTTCAACACCATCTGACGTTAACCTAGAGGCTGTTGAAATAGTTGAAACTTCAATTTAATGATGGGCAGCAATGGCACTTTATGCAACAACCCCTTTTTCTAGTGTGTATAATCCACCATTACACCCACTGTTAAACATTTTTGAACAAATGTGTGAGTTAGACATCTGTAAGAAATTTAAGTCAGGGTATAATATCCCTACCTTTGGCAATTGTTCTAAAGCAGAAAAGGAGTGCATCAACCTTAGTAAACTGTATGACATTCAAATTTGTAAACCAGACAAGGGTGGGGGCCTAGTTATTTTTGATAGTGATGACTATAAAGTAAGAATGTTACACTTACTAGATAGTTCAGCTTACCTTCCTAGTTCAAGATCTGAGACTAATGGTGCTTACAGCACCATAAAGAACAGTATTGAAGAAATGTTCATAGAGGGTAGGATTGATCAGAACATCTTTACTTACATGTGTACATCATATCCTAGGTTCCCCCACTTGTTTGGAATACCTAAAATACACAAATATATTTACAATCCCCCGATGCGCCCATTGTTAGATGGTGGGGGTTCGCCCACATATCCATGTGCAAAAATCATGGATACAGTCTTACAGAAGTATTTAGCTAAGATCAACCATATTTGTAAGGACTCTTGGTCATTTCTTGACAAAATTAATCAGTTAGACTTTAACTCCACTTACAACTTTCTCACTGTGGATGTCAAAGATTTGTACACATGCATTCCACATGATACAGCGTTGGAATGGGTGAATCAATTTTTGAGAATAAACGGAGCAGTAAATACTGAGATGTCACTTGTTAATGAACTTTTGGTGTTAATTCTTGAAAACAATTATTTCATGTTTGCAGATAACTTCTACCTACAGAAAGTTGGTGTCGCAATGGGCTCCCCATGTAGGGCAAGCGTAGCCAACTCAGTTATGGCAAACTGGGAACACCTATGTGTCTTCAACAATTGTGAATTTAAGGATAAATTTATTTTCTATACTCGTTACCTTGACAATATTTTTATATTGTTAGATGGTGACAGCATATTTAGTGGCAAGGTTGTGGACTATTTCAACAAATCCACACACTTTTTACAATTCACTTTTACATTCAGTAATACAGCCATAGCTTATTTGGATATTGAACTAAATAAGGACTTGAGGCTTCAGAACTTCATTGCTAGAATTCATAGGAAGTGTATGTATTCGAACTCTTTCTTACATTACTCAAGTTGTCACCCCCATCACCAGAAGCGAGCAGTTGTCAAGGGCCAATTAGTGAGGGCAGCCCGCATTGTCACACTTGACGATGATTTCCATGCTGAATGTTCTTTTTTAAAAAATATATTCCTTCATCGAGGCTACCCAGACCAAATGGTCAGTAACATCATTGAAGAGGTTTCACGTAAATGCCTTTCCCGTGTTTACAAACCAATCCTGGAAGGGGTACACATTCAATATCAACATAATGATGGGTTAGATACACCATTGCCTCAAGATTGCATTGTTTCCCTAGACTTGGAAGTTCAAGGGCCCAAGTTTATTACAACTTATAGCATCAACAGCAGAGATTGCTTTGAGATTCTATGTAAAAACTGGGCAACCTTTAGGAGCGACTCTAGTGTGTTTCAGAGACTAGGTGATCAACTAAAAGTGACCTATAGGAAAGCCAAAAACCTTAAAGCATTTTTTGAACAACAGAAACAGGGTCAAAGTAGTTCTGTAAGTATGTATAAATGTCAATCTTATAATTACTGCAAATATGTTATGGAATCTAATAGATTCAAAGTGGAAGATCAAATTTACAGTTTGAAGCATAGAGTCAATTGCAACACTAAGATGATTATTTATTTAGCCCAATGTCAGTGTTGCTCAGCATTTTACGTTGGCAAGACGGAGAGACGACTGTGTGATCGTATTTATGAACACATCTATGCTATCAGAAAAAATAAACACAAAAATGTTTTGGCCAAACATGTTTCATGTCACCCAGACCACAACTTTAAGTTTATGGTAATAGACAAGATTATTCAAAATAAAAGGGGAGGCCCAACTGGCTTAAAATTGGAAGAGGTTGAACTCATTTGGCATATTAGACTGAATGCGTACAATGTTTCTGGAATAAATGAAAACTGCTCTATTAGCAGTGTTTTAAAGATTAAAAGTTTAGCAAGATGAACTTGCTAGATTTTAGTAATTTTTTAGCTTTTATTTTCTAGCTTTTAATATTTTTTTCCCCATTGATATTAATTCATAGTTAGTTGTTTGTTAGTCTGTAAGTAGGAGGTTGTATAATAGGTTGAACTGTAGGTTGGTTTACTTGATGTCTATTTCTTTAAAAGCGAATTAGTATTTTACCATTTGATTGATTCATTGTATTGTTACTTGTTAGTATGTTAGTATTTATAAGATGTATGTTTCTTGGAACTATTTGTCTGAAGAAGTTTATGCATGTTACACAAACGAAAAGCGCTTTACATCATTTATTAAATTTATTTCTTTGCCGTTTAAGTGCCGCTTCCTTTGTTATGATTTGTGTTTGGTTTGGATTTAACAGTTTGTCTTTGCCTCAGTACGTTCAACTTTTTAAGTTAGTCTAAAGTCTCTCTAATATCATCTGGTGTTCCTTCTAACTTTGTCCTGATGCATTCCTCTACAGACACATCCCCATCCCTCCCAACTATCCCTAATTTTGCAGAATACACCTGCTGTTGCCTGTGACATTCTAACCATAGGTGGTATTAGTTCCACAACCGTTCTAGTGAAGAGAGGAAACTTATGCACAGACTTGCCAATGATTCCAGTATATGAATTACAAAACCAAATAAAAGAGGGGGGCATTGTCACCATGGACAGAATCTTCTACTCCTCAAAGATGCTGGAATTTTTACAAAATGGTAGATTTTTTGTTGAGGTATCACAAAATGAGATGAACATTGCTTATCATAGTATATACCTCATTTTGGAAGACATCTTTATTACATTTAATCTACCTCTTGATGCTAGAGAATTTTTGACTGCTTGCAAGCCTAAGATTCCAGGAATTTTTGGCATTCCCATGATTTATAAGTCAGTTATTGACCCTCCACTGCGATCTATAGTGACACCAGCGGATTCAAATACTGAACCATTGGCAAAATTTGTTGACATTAAACTAAAATTTTTTTTTGCGAACAAAAGTCACATCTTAAAAAATTCATGGCACTTTTTGAATTTGATTTCAGGGTGTCCTTTTTTGCCTAATGCTTTACTCATGCTCACCTCCGGATACGCACCCAGGGAGTGGCGCACAGCGACTGTGGTCCCACTCCACAAAGGCGGTGCCTCCACCGACCCTGGAAATTACCGTCCCATTAGCTTGACAAGCCTTATCTGCAAAGCCATGGAGAGGATCATAATGGATCTCATAAATAAAGACATAGGGAATTTGCAGACTTTGGATCCAACCCAGTTTGGCTTTGTCAAAGGCAGATCATGCCTTTTAAACTTGGTTGACTTTTTCGAAACAGTCACCAAGGCCATTGACGAGGGAAAGGCAGTCCATACAGCCTACCTAGACCTGGCAAAGGCTTTCGATACAATACCCCACTCGGGTATCATTGAAAAACTCATCAACTTAAATGTAAACCCATACATTACAAGATGGGTTGCAAACTGGCTGAGTGACAGAACCCACAGGGTCAGAGTTGCTGGCGCCATGTCAAACTCAAAGCCTGTCACAAGTGGTGTCCCACAGGGCTCAGTCCTGGGCTCACTCTTGTTTGGCATCTACTTTTCTGAAGTACAAGCAAACACAGGAGGGTTATGGCTGACAAAGTTTGCAGATGACTGCAAACTGGGCGCCGTAGTCGAAAACACATCTGACACAGATATCCTTCAGAAGGGTCTCACAGAAACGGATAACTGGTGCCAGAGCCATGGCCTAAAGTTAAATGCCAAGAAATGCATAGTCATACCCTTCGGGAAAAACAAGTTTACCCCTAGCTACCATATAGGTGGCAATCCCCTGATCACAGAAGAAGTTATCAGGGACCTGGGGACCCAGGTTGACAGTAGCCTTTCATTCGACACTCATATTGCTAAAGTAGTTAGGAAGACCTTCTACATTGCCCACCTTATCATGAAGGGATTCACATCTAGATCAAGGGAGGTCATAGTCTCCCTATACTCATCACTCATCAGACCAATGATTGAGTACAATGCCCCATTTGGAATGTATCTGACCCGACACTTGCAGCAGCTGGAGAGGCCACAAAAGTTCCTCACCAAAAGGATAAAGGGTCTCAAAAATCTGTCTTATGCTGCCCGACTGAAAGAACTCCGGTTATATTCAGTTGCTTACCGCTTGCTCAGAGGTGACCTGTGCCTGACATGCAAGGCCATGTCAAACCCAGATTTGATGAACATGCTTCATCTCAAAAAATCTAGATCCCTCAGAGCCACAAGGGCGGGAGACTTAAACCTCGACACGGTTATTAATAGAACGTGCTGGAGGGATAGATTCATCACCCAAAGACTCCCTATGCTGTGGAACAAAATCCCGGTTTATGTGAGGCAGAGCACCTCGCTGGCCTTGTTCAAGAGGAATCTTGACCAATGGATGGGAGATCGCAGATACACCCCAGGGGTTACCTCAGTGTCACTGCTCGACAGAGGCACAGCAAAATAATGGGCATAGTTTCTCCAAACTAAAGGGGTGGCGTAAGCCACAAAACTATGGGCTAGGCTTGTAAATGCCCTCGGGCAGATAGCCTAGTATGAACCTATGAACCTATGAACTGGTGACCATTGATGTAAAGAAACTTTTTTTGGTTATTCCCCATGATGAAGGACTGGACTGCTTCCACTAAGCTCTGGTTATAGGCTCTAACTTGTCCAGTAATGAAATTAGTCTTATATATCAGATCATGGAACTCGTTCTGACGAATAATTGTGTATACTTCAAAGGGGAATGCTACAAACAACATACGGGCATTGCAATGGGGGGGCGCTTGTGCCCCTATCTTTGCCAATATGGTCCTATGGTTTTGGGAAACCAATGTTGTCTTAAACTCAGCATTTGCACCTATGTTGGGTTTGTATGTGAGGTTTTTGGATGACATTTTTATTTTGTGGAAAGGAAGTTTGGAGGACTTAAAATACTTTATGGACTTCCTTAACCACTCTACTCATTTTTTGGATTTCACTCATCATCATAACTCAATAGATTTTTTTATGGACTTTTTATAAGAATTTGAAGAATTTCAGATATGAATCTAATATATATATATATATATATATATATATATATATATATATATATATATATATACATACATATATAGGAAACCAACCTTTTCTAATGCCTACTTACAGTTCTCTAGCCAACATCCAATCTGGCAAAAGAAAAATTTAGTAAAAGGTCAGTTAATTAGGCTATGTAGATTGGTTTCAGATGGTGAAGTGCTCAAAGCAGAGGTTGAAAAATTGGTTAGTAGTTTCCTCGAAAGGGGTTACCCCAAAGATTTCTTGGACAGCACCATTGATTATGTTATGGAAAACAGGGGTGTTAGATATAAGTCCTTTTTATGCAACAATGATGTGGGTACCAACTCTATTAATTTTGATGGTCGAGGAACTAATACTCAATATGACCATCATAATTCATCACAAGTATTTGTTTTGCTATATAACCCAGGTATTTATTTATTACAAGACAAGATCAAGAAATACTGGGCAACTGTTTTTGGATCATTGGGACTTACGGGTAGGTTGGGTCCTGAACCCAAATTTGTTTACAAAAACAACAACAATTTTAAGTGTAATTTTGAAACCAACAAGCAACAAATGAATGGTCACACTAATGGTAGTGGAATGAAAAGATGTGGGGCCTGCCTCCTGGAGGTTGGTAGTTTCCCTTTTCAAGGTTGCCCATATATGATTGTAATATTAAGGGAGTTGTTTACATCAGTTTTGTGCCACCTGTTCTTCTTTTATATTGGCAAACCCAATGGCCCCTTACATATGAGAATTTACCAACATATTTATGCTATTAAGAGCAAAAATACAAGTAATGCACTTTATAAACATTCCATCATGTGTCTTGGTTATAAGAAATTTGTGTTTGTTATCCTGGAAAAGGTGGGTGCTTTAGATAGAGGGGGTGACTGGGAGACCTTAGTGGAGAAAAGTGAACTGTATTGGCAAGTTCTCTTAAATGCTACTACCCCCCAGGGCTTAATCAGTGCGTATCAGTCAAACCCATTTTAAAGTTGAAAGCAGCTAATGTTTGATTTTTATTATGAAATAATATGTACTTTTTAGTATTTAAACTATTCAATGCAATTTTATTATTGGCATTAATATATATGGATATATATATGTTTTTAGTTTTTAGTATTCAACATGCACTAGGATTTTATTTGTTATGAAGGCAACAGTCTTTTGCATTTTCTATTTTGGCGCAACCTTTCTTAGAAAGTGAGATGTTGCACAAGATGCTGTACAACATGGCTAGCTCTTTGGCTCCACCCTCAAAAGGAAGTGAAGTTTAGTTTTTTTATGGTGTTTAAAGGATGTGAGGTAGTGTATTTGTTTGTCTGATTATGTTTTTGTAGTATTGGAAATGAAAGTGCTTACATTTGGTTTATTAAAATACCACTTTGTGGCTTTGGAGCAGTGTTTCTTCTTTTTGCAGTGTTATTTTTCGCTGTTGGGCTTGGTTACTTGGGATATAGGCTCTGAATTGCCTAGACATAATAAGGCCTTAGTAAGTTTAATTCTGTTGGCTGTCAAAAAATCAATTACTAGAAAATGGAAATCAAAGTCTACACCAGCTGTATTTGAGGTATTCAGTATTATAAAAGAGATAAAAGAACTGAAAGAGGGACCTTTAGAAAAGGGATGTAGCAAATTACATATAAGTAAATGAAATTGTGGGAACAATACATGCATAATGTTCAGGAGGAGGAGTGAGGTTTAAGGGAAGGTAGGAATTCGGCAACTTTTTGTAATATTGGACTGATGACAGTAGCAAAGAAAGTATGTGTGATGTATATTGTATTTAATGGAAAACATTTAAAATGTATTGTTTTCTTTTTTGTTCATGTATGTTTGCCTATGTCTTAAGTGATAATTTAATGAGAGTTGTATGGCTTGAACTCCCCCACCCCACACCTTTTACTTTAGCTTTTTTTTTCCAAAGACGTAAGGTAATATGTTAGACATACTCCTGGTGTCTAGTGGTGGTACAGAGGACTAACACAAGCTGTGTTTGAGTGCTCAGGGTACAAGTTCTGAAATTTTTTAAGTGGCTTTATGGAGTGCTATATAGTGAATCCATAAGGTGTAGTGCCCCCCTGCTCCATGTGCTGCAAAACATTGTTCTAAAATCTTTTACATGCCTTTAGGGCAATTATAAAAGCAGTATATCTGGTGTCTAGTGCCACCCCCTTCCTACATCTTTTGTCCTGCAATATGTTATACTATTTTCCTTTATTTGCCTTTAGGCTATGGTATAAACAGTATCCCTGGAGTCTAGAGATCCCCGCCTCCAATATTGCTGGATTTGCTCATTACTTTAGTGGTGTGTAGAGGTGTGACAACTCCCCCACACACACATACACAATTATACATTCATTCATGCACACACATACAGTCCCATCCTTCACCCAATTATTCTCACAAAGACACTCACCCATGCACACACCACACCCACACACACACACACACACACACACACACACACACACACACACACACACGTGCGCGCGCACGCGCACACGCGCACACGCGCACACGCGCACACACATACACACCTAATTAACTTGCCTATTCCATAACTAACCCCCCTACTATGACCACCCAGGCAGATACACACACACACACACACACACACACACACACACACACACACACACACACACACAGACACACACACACACACATATATATATATATATATATATATATATATATATATATATATATATATATATATATACACACCTGAGGCACCTCATCTCTCTCCATACAGTCACATACAAATACATACATGCATGCAAACACACACACGTATACACACATACACACACACACACACACACACACACACACACACACACACACACACACACACACACACACACACATCACCAATGCCTGTCTGCTAAATTTCCCAGCACTTACCTCTAAAGCACTCTCACCCATTGGAAGAAATAGGTGAATATGAGCTTTTGACCATGTTCATTTACTCAGCCAGTTGAGGTAACCTCTGCAGCCAATTGATTCTCGGAATTGCTCAGCTGTAAAAATGCCTTATCACAGGCATTTCCATGGGGATAAAACATGACCAAGTAGAACTGGTCACTCCCCCGGTGTGATGATGTCAGGCAGTGCCAGCTATGCCAGGAGAAGTAGGGCAGTGGATGTATAACATATGCCAGCATAGCTAGCTGGAGTTTTGTAAAGAATTATCTGTCATTTGTATATCAAACTGATTTGTACATTTGCTTGTGTTGAAAATATATTTGTGCAGCTGCTTGTGTTAAAAATGTACTAACAGTGGGTCCTGCTGGAGAAGCAAAATACACCTGTATGTCAGACTGTATTGTAACTGTTGAACTGAATATATTGTAACAGAGGATACTGGAAGAGAAGAGGTTACTCTCAGTCCATCTAGCTTTGAAAAATAGTCTGAAATTAAATTGCCTGGTTTAGGCCATAAAACTTGTTTCTTACAGTTCTGATTACAGCCAAAGACAAAATGTCTGTGAAAACCAGGACTAGGAATCCTACTGCATTGCCATGGGGGTTGAACTACTTGCTAGCCTGGAAGAGTGGGAGTTTTTGAAATGGTTTTATAGCTTCCAGATGCTATAACACATCTTAGCAAAGCTCTATGTGTGTGTCTATTATGGCACATATGTGTTAGATTCTGGTTCAGTTTTTAGTAAAGGGGATAATGTGGGAACTTGGGCATCCTGTGGCCATGTAGCAACTGCCTGATGTACACTGACAACCCTCTACTGTTACCTCCCAACACTCAGACTTATGAGAGATGCACTTATATATCCAAACTGGAAGCCACACACTCTCCAGCCAAGACTGGAATAGCTGATCAAGAGGAGAAGGTCAACACTTGCACCACACCACATGGAACACATAGCCCTCCAGAACACACACCAGCTCGGCCTTCACATAAAAACATAAACCAGACACCCACCTTCATGGAGGGTCTCAATAAAAATCTACCCAAACAGCAGAGACCTCCAGGGCAGAAACGTACTCGACCACCACAACACAACACTAATCACGAGATACATAACTCTCCTAAACAGTGTTCCACTCAATCAAAGCACCTAAAGCAAAAAAGCATGCCCAACATACTAGTCACAGGTGACTCGATAGTGAGGCACACTGATGTCCCACTCACTAGGTTGAATAAGGAGAAAGTAACAGTCAGCTGCCTGTCAGGCGCCAGGATCCACCACATAATGCATGCACTCAGGTCCCTCAACAACAGGTACAAATATGACTGTCATTGTACATGTGGGTTTGAATGACCTGAGACATACTTCCCTGGACTACATGAAAAGAGACATGGAGGAGCTCTCGGATTATGTAGTCCAGGCAGGTATGACCCTAGCCCTGAGCAGCATCCTACCATCACTCAGAATTATACCACAGTACAAGCAGAAAATGATTGACTTCAACAATTGGCTAAGTTTCTGGTGTCATTCTAAGGGAATCCAGTATCTCTCTGTCTGGGATGACATGATTGACAGACCTCAATGCCTTGCCAGAGATGCCCTGCATCTGTCACTCCTGGGCTTCCGGATACAGGCCATGGCTCTTGCCAACCTTATAGTGCCTTTTTTAGGTGGTGTTCCAAAGACCAAATTACCACTGTAACAGCTGCAAACAAATGCAATATGAGGGTCATGCTGCTCAATGCTAGAAATCCAAATCTCAAAATGCACGCACTCGAAGCACTCCTTAAAATGGAGTACATCGACATTTGTGCTGTAACAGAGACCTGATTCAAGGCAGCAAAAACATCCCTGCACTACCAGGCTATAACTCATTCCACACCTTTTGGCCCAAGAACTTGGACCGAAGCTCCAAAGGCAGTAATGTTTCTATCTTCATAAAGCACACACACACCTCTAGACTGGTAGCCCAGCATAATGCATCTGAGATACTTCAGGTCCAGCTAACATTGGGTAAGACAGTGATTCAGGTTGTAGCCTGCTATAGGTCCCCAACCATGTCCCAAGACTCACACTCCATGTTCCTAAGCACCCTGGAAAATATATGGGTTCAGCATAACACTCTCATACTGGGTGGCTTCAACTACCCCTCCATTAACTGGGAAAACCACTCATGTACCAATACACTTGCCCAACATTTCCTGGAATTCATTAATTCCAATGCCCTAGACCAACTCGTTCTTATCCCTACTAGAAGTAGCAACATCCCTGACCTGGTCATTACTAACATGAGTGACTGTTGCTATACACCAATAGTCAACTCCTCCCTGGTTAGATTCAACCACAAACTAGTCACCTTGGAAATACACCCCCCCCCCCTTCAAAGGTAACCACCATGAAAAACTTTTCCAAAGCTAACTTTGGGCTCCTAAAAACAGAGGTGGCTAACTTACTTCGTGGCACCCATGCAAATGGAGAATAGTTGTATGACTGCCGAATCATACACCAATGCACTCTATGAACACGTACACAAATGCATGGATCTCGCCATACCCAACAGAACCAGGATGCTCTCCTCCAAAAAAAGGAAGCCAATCTGGTGGTCCCCTGTCATAAACAAACTCTACAACAGAATGAAGAAACTGATGTGTTATAAGATAAAGTCCCAAGACTGGAAAAACTCCCTTATCAGCCTCAACAAAAAGTTGAGATCCCTCATCAAATTCTTTAAAGCTAGCTTTGAAAACAGAATTGCAGCAGATAGTAAAGACAACCACAAGGCCTTCTATAGTTATGTAAAGAATCTCCATGGCTTTACCCAGATTTGCTCTGAGCTACTGCACAATGGTACCATCTATACCAAGCCAACAGATATTGTCAGTATACTGGCTGATAGATTCAGTGCCATCTTTACCCCCCCCCAAAGGACCAATCACAATACCAGTAGATTGCCAAGCACCCAGTATTACTGCTGCACAGGTTAAAACAGCACTGTCCAAGGCCAAGAATACAGCTTCCATGGAACCTGACAATATCCCTGGTTGTGTTCTGCATGAAATAAATAGCTAATAGAATTTCTGTCATTGTTGCCTCCTGTTCTTGTTCCAGTTCCAAAAGCTGTTGTTCCTCCTTCCTGTTTGAAAACCCGCAAATGTTATCTGTTCCACTTTTTGCAATTAGTTGAAATGCTGTCCCAGACCTGCTTGAAGATTCCATTGTTTGAAATTGTAAGGCTGGATCTTGGAAGATAAAAAAGATTACTGATTAGGATATCTCCATTGATATTTCTTGATTTGCAGGAAGACACTTGCTCATGACTGGGGTAAATGGTAGACTCTGGGAGCTAGGTAGATTTATCTGACTGGCATATGTTATAAATGTTGGCAATAACAATGTCCACCCTTGATCATGGGCTCTTGCGCAATGAAAGCTGCCAAACAGTGGATCGTTTGATCAAAAAAGCTAGGTCTTCTTATAGTGCATCTGGTATTGTATAAATACATCTATTATTCTTGTCAAGTGCTTGATAATCAGTTCTGACCAGACATTTTGCTAAGCACATAGCCATCACATTTCTGACCAGACATTTTTGTTAAACACATGCCAATCATACTTCTGAGCAGACATTTTTGTTAAGCATACGGCCATCACACTTCCGAGCAGACATTTTTGTTAAGCACATGGCCATCACACTTCTGACCAGACATTTTTGTTAAGTGCATTGCTATCATATTTCTGACCAATCATTTTTGTTAAGTGCATGACCACAAGAATTCGGACCACAAATTTTTGTTAACCGCATGGACATCACACTTCTAATCAGATTCAGAGGTTTACATGATCCATTGTGTGGCATTTCTCAAGTGCACAGATATCTAAGAAGTAAAGAATACTATTCTTAAAAAAAAAAATCATATTCAGGAAAAGCTAATTCGATTCATGCTACCAGCCGTATACTATATTCTGATGAAGTTATACACCAGGAGGTGGATGAAAGAGTATATATTTTCAAGAGAGGGCTGAAAAGGCATGCAACATTTGGATGGAATAGTTATTTCTGAAATAACATCACTATAGTAATGCAATAACTGCACTGTAGGATGATCCCTCGTTCAACAAGCTCCTTTATTCTTTATGTTACACATCTTTAAAGAGCCAACTAAATTCCTAAGTCACTACAGAGGGACAGCTCACCTCTGATCCCCAGAGGCTAGGCTGGAATCCATAAATGCTAAAAAGGACTGTAGAATTAAGTACAGCTTTGCTGGGGATTGGGGTGGGGATCTGTGCAGCCATCTTTTACTCTTCTGTAGTGCCTTTCAGGAGTGGAAGATTGGCAGTGTTACTCAGGCTTGCTTGTATATAAACATGTATGTATGTATTGTAATATTTATTAGTGTTTCCCACAGCTTTTGTATTTCTCTTCATAAGTACCCAACTTCATGCCACTAGTTGATGAGTTATGCTGGGCATAGCCATCACGTTAAGGATATATTCCTGTAATAATCTTGTATCCCTTCATCCCCGCTAATGCTCCATCTGGCAGTTTCCTGAACTTGTATCCATAAAACTACATACAGCAGATATGTAAGTATAATAGGAGGAGATGTTTATACACAGCTTATCTGTATACTTCAGTCCACATAAGTATTGTCCTATTTCTATTTTTCTCTTGCAGTTGAAATAGCAGTTATCCCTAAATGATCATGCAAGGCCTATGTTCCAAACCTAAAAAAAGTGATTAGTAATCCCGTTCTGCATCTATCCAAGCAATTACCACTCCCACATATTTCATGGTAACAGCTACCATCCCATTTATAGCCTAAGCTACTGAAGAAATGCAAGATAAAGATATGACAGCGTGATTTATCTTACACCAGACCAGTGCTGATATCTGCACTAAATCTGATCTTCTGTCACAGTTTAGTAGAACACATTCATTCACTGTGGTTTTATGAAATATGTTTGGAATTTACAGCTTATTGACTGGCTGAGTAAAACCCAAGATTTATGCATTTACTCAGACGTCAGACAGAGAAATACATATGTATTTATAAAATTCTTGATCCACATCATGTTCTTTCTGGTTGGTTTTCCAGACATAATTAACTTCATTTATTTAAAATGAAGCATTTTCTTGTAAGAAATGATGATTTCTATGCAAGGTGGAGTAAAGTAATGGTGGGTAGACATGCTCAATGACGAAAACAGAGAAGCGCAGAGGGCAGGCATGGAAATAAAGACACTACTATTCCCCTTACATTCCACTGATTACACTGTGTCTATGTGAGGCTTGTGGGGGACAGTTACTTTCAATAAGCAAATCATATAGGATTCACTTGTGGAAATTACCAAAGTTAAGAGGCTGCACTGCAAAAATGAAATTCATATTTTTATCTATGCTGGTCATCAGAATATCTGTCTCTTTTGAGAGGAAATCAAAAACTTGGAAAGCCAATAAAACACTATGAAACAGGCAGGAGGCAGAAACAATATATCCCGGTGTAGAACTAATCGCTTTAAAAGCAATTAGTTCACACTGCCATATTTTCTAAGTGTGGCAGAACAAAGAATCTTAACAGTTTATAAAAGCTATTTTACCTTCTTGTGCTGTTAATTGCTGGATGGCAGTGACCTCTTTTAGTCCCTAATGTGAAACTTGATCTTAACAGCGCTATGATGTCCTTAACTCCTAAGTGTGAAACTACATTCCCATCCTCAAATCTATTCTAACATGGATTTCTATTAATATCCCTTATGAGACCTTACTACTAAATCCCAACATTACCTTGTTATGAAACAGCTTCAATAGCTAGAATTCCCCCAGCTCTTACTACCTGGCCAGCTGCAGCTGACACACTCCCTAATCAACAGACCGCTAGCCTGCCCATCACTCTCTACCTTAGTATCCCCTTATACACCAACTCAGTCTCTTTGTAGCTCCGTCCAGCACTTTCTAGACATCTATAAACCCAAGTGTGTAATAGGCTACCACCTCACATTTGTAGCATCACTAGTTCCAGCTGCTTTAAAACTGAAGTCAAGCACTACTTGTGTAGATTGGAGTAGGCTAGGACTTCAACCTGCTTAGCACCAGAGAGTACCCATCCCTTTTTGGCAATATTAGTCAACATTACCAGGTCACCTTGATCCAATTTTTACATCACTGAGTGGTTATCCCTGACATGGCTCAGAATCTGTGCTTTGTGTTCTCCTACTTAAGGAAAACTGCACACCACAGTTGATGCCAAAATTGGTTGGTCTTCACAATTCATCTACCCCCTAATAGGTACCAGACTGTGCTGCTGCCCAAGACTCCATTTATTTTTAGGTGTACTCTGTTGGCATGCCTCTCAAATTCAATTACAAAGACTAGGTTTGAACCCAGACCTTTCCATCCTTAAGGAAGAAACATTCAGCATATTTTTGAGAGGTGGGAGAAGCTTCCACATAAACATAGAGACAACATTCAAACTCCATACAGACAGTGACCAGAGGTCAGGATTAAACCTTAGACCCTGTGTCCTGGGTTCTCTCAGGAGTCATTCCTCCACACTGCACCTAACATCTTGATCATATCTGCCATGAACTCATCTGAGTCTGCAACTTTCCCTGATTTCATTTTCCTTAGTGCTGCTCTTAATTCGTCTATCGTGGAATCTTCCTTCCCTTTCACTGTAGTCTGTACATGATGCAGTATGGTTTCTGTGGGGTTTTCTTCATTTAGCCTTTGATGGCCTGCTGATTGGTGAGCAGTTTGCTGATTGCATCCATTCTGAATGGTGTCTAATGACCACATTCTTTGTCTTTCTGTTGTTGCCGTGCAGTTTCATAGGCCTTCCTTGTGCCATCTGCTGAGTCACTTTCCAGAGGCTAGTAGTTTATCTGACACCTTGTTTTTTGTCATTGCTACTGCTTTCTTGGCCACTGTGTTAGCCAGCCACTATTCCTTCTAGGCCTGGTCTGTCTTTTCTATCTCTCACTTCTTTTTTTCACTCCTTCTCAAAGAACAAGCCACCCTGGTGGAATCAAAAAATAAATCGGATGTATAACAGGAGGAAGAAAATCATGGCAAAAACTAGGAGGTGCAGCACCCAACAGGATAAAAGCACTCTCATCAAACTAAACAAACAACTCAGAGGACAAATAAAGTATACCAAAGCCAATTTTTGGTAAAGCTCAAGGACCAACCACAAAGCATTCTTTAGCTATGTCCGCAATTCCAAAGGCAATACAGAGCAGAGCTCATTGTAAATGGAGCCACCTATACTGAGCCAGAAGATATAGCAAACCTCTTGGCTGATAAATTCAGCTCCAACTTTTCTCCTCTCACCCTCTCAACCTTCCCTCATGAAATATCATCAAATATAACTCCCCCTACTATCACTAGGGAACCGGTCCTTAATGGTCTCTCTAAGACCAAGAACACTGCATCAATGGGCCCAGACCATATCCCAGGATGCCTTTTAAATACCATGAAGCATGAACTATCAGGGCCTCTGGAATTACTATTTAAATGTAGCCTCCAAACAGGCTTCATGCCTCATGAATGGAGAAAGGCAACAGTCAGCCCTCTGCACAAAGGTGGGCCATCTACAGACCCTGGAAACTACAGACCCATAAGTCTCACTAGTCTTATATGTAAATCCATGGAAAGAATTATCATGGATATCATCAATGTAGATATAGTAAACCTCTAGACACTGGACCCAACCCAGTTTGGTTTCGTCAAGAGCAGATCATGCCTACTCAACCTGGTGGACCTCTTTGAAAAGGTCACCAAAGCAATGGATGAGGGCAAAATGCCTACCTTGACCTGGCCAAGGCATTTGACACAATACCCCACTTGGGCATTGTTGACAAACTCAAGAGGTTAGGTACAAACCAGTATGTCACCTGGTGGATAGCCAACTGTCTCACAGACAGGATCCAGGAACTTAGAATTGGGGAGTCCACCTCTACAAATAGGCCAGTCACAAGTGGAGTCCCTCAGGGATCAGTCCTTGGACCGCTCCATTTTGGTATTTACTTCTCAGAAGTCAAGGCCAATGTCAGTGGTCTCTGGCTGAATTTGCAGATGATTGCAAATTAGGAGCTGTTATTGAATCTCACACTGACAGAAATGTTCTCCAGGAGGGGCTGACACAAACAATTGGTGTCAGAACCATGGACTAAATCTAAATGCAAGAAATGCATAATAGTATCCTTTGGGAAGTCATCCATCCCTGGTAACTATCATATTGACAACACACCCCTTAGAGTTGACCCAGTAGTCAGAGACTTAGGGACACACATAGATAGTAATCTAGTCTTTGATCATCACGTGTCTACAGTGGTGAGGAAATCATTCTATGTTGCACAACTTATAAACAAAGGTATGGTATCTAAGTCCAAGGAAGTCATTGTTCCACTGTATCTGGCATTCATCAGACCTATCATTGAGTACAATGCCCCTTTGGTATGTACCTAACCAAGCATATCAAACAACTGGAATGTCCACAGAGGTTCCTCACTGAAAGAATACAGGGCATAAGTAATAAGTCCTATGTAGACTGCCTCAAGGCCCTATCCCTGTATTCTATCTCCAACAGGCTTTTGAGGGGAGATATATGCCTGGCATACAGGGCATAGTCATACCCCACTCTGATGGACCTCCTGCATATCCACAAAACAAACAGTACCAGAATTACCCATTCTAAAGACTTAAACATTGCCTCTGATATAAATAGGACCTGTTGGAGAGATAGGTATGTATCCCGGAGACTATCTCATCTATGGCACAGGCTCCCCATCCATGTGAAGCAGAGTTCCTCCCTAACCCAATTCAAGTGCAGCTTGGACAAATGGATGGTAAACCAGTAATTCATCCCTTGTTTGGTACCTATGTCTCTAATGCAAACAGGTAACTTGTAAATGGTTCATCTCCCAGGCCCATGATTACACTTATCATGGATATCAGAACTTGTCAGAAATTTGGGATACATGGCTAGGCTTGAAAAGGCCCTTGTGGTTGTTAGGCTAGTAAACACCTATGAACCTATGAACAAAAACTTGGGCAGTAAAGGCAGACCACCTGAACAAGCTTGAGGTGATATGGCTGACAAGCCAGAGATGGGTAGAAGTGTGCACATTGTAGGATAGACAAAGAAATGATGACTTCAGGGCAGAAGCCAAAGTAACTCCAGTTACAGATAAGGTCAAGTTGAAAAAAAAATTGCAGTGGTTTGGTCACATGTGCAGGAAAGCAGAAGATGACTTGTGTGATGCTCCAACACTGACAACAGTAATCAAGGAGCCTCAATACGCACCACTAGCACCAGTGGGGATGTACATTGTGAAGATGACAGATACCCACACAGTATTTCCAGATGCAGCTCTCTGTATCAAGTGCAATTTCCCTTAAGAGCACACAGAGACGACAGTCAGTCTGGGGCAGGCTTCTCCCTAATTTCTCCAGATCCCTAATAAGTCTCCCCACTAGTACAGCTATAGAGTTGAGATTTTAGCTGAGCGACTAAACCAAGGTGTCCAGCACTCTCTCTGTCCAGCCAGTGCTTTGTGTCCCTGCCGAAGTAGCTGACACTCATACTCTTTTATGTTTGATTTATACAAACACACACACACACACACACACACACACACACACACACACACACCTGGGAAAGGCTGGCACAGGTTTACTAGCTATGCCCCCTCTTGCCCAGACTATAAGGTAATTATCACTGCTACCATTCACTCCTTATCAGCTACTTTAAGGCCCTTAACAAAGGGTATCCAATCTTACTGTGTAATGGTACTATTAACACAAATGATAGTTTGACCAAGAGCAAGGCTATCAGGAGTGGCCCACAGGGTTAACAAATAAATATGCAAGTACTCTCAGAATTTACATATCTGTAGACGGATCAGCCACAATGAAAGGTTTAAATATATTTAACAATGAATATTAAAATAACAAGAAAATACTCAGTATATATTTACAGTGATAGAGTTCAAATTCAAGGGAAATATTTAAAACAACATTGCAGGACAGTCTCAAATAAAAAAAAAACATCTAAATTAAGCATTGCTATATTCCTGACTGTATCTAAGAGAATTACTATACCCTAATAACTTACTTCAGAGCAAGGCAAGTGTGTGGTGAATGGGTCTTCTTGTCAGGTCCAAGACAGACTACAGAATGCTCTGTCTCTCTCAGAGAGTTCTTAAATTAATATCTCAAATATTACTGCTGGGATAGCTTCCAGAATGACCTAATTTCTTGTCATCTGACTCTATCCCAGTTGAAACCCCCCACTGCTGGAAGCTAGAAGTATTTAGCGTTTACATGTGAAACTACATATACCTCAGATCTTTGGCAATTGGTGGAAGTCATAAAGGAATAAAACACTTCCAAGACAATACAGAAAGCTCCCTAGTTTTAGACACTGTGTCTCCTGCTGCAATGAAACTGAAAGATAACATCTTTTTATGGGCCGGCCATAAAGTAATTTAATTTCAGCAATTTTTCTGAAGTTAACCTTCTGTATTCCAGTTTTCCCTGTTAAAATATATATACATTTAAACAGTTGCAATAGTGTATGTACATTTCTGTTCTATTCCAGTAGGGGATACTGTGGTTACATTTTAAGCACTTTGCAAAAACCTTTTCAACACACACTTCTGTACCAGCGGTTTGAAATACACCTGACATACAGTTCTAATACATTTATAACACAAGCATCTTATATGAATCATGTTGATATTCACAAATGACATATAATTATTTATAAAATTCCAGATAGCTGGGATGGCAGTATCTCCTTTTGTGACAACTTGGAAAAGAAGATTTTGGGGAAACAGGAAGAAGACAAGAAGAGGCAAGGACAACCAACCAAGAGATGGGTGGATTATGTGGGAAAAGACCTGCAACAGTCAAGCATGACTGTCAAAGAAGTTAGGAGAGAGTTTCTGAATCGAGAGAAGGTGACATTACACCCAACCCCATGTAGAAATGGGGGTTGATGATGATGAGGTCCTGCAAAAATATAACCGATAAATCCCAGCTATATAACCATTTGAACTAATGTCTTCAAAATACATCTGTACATAAAACATTTACAGGCAAAAATATTCCTCTAAAATAGCATTTTTATGGCTGTAGGGACAACAGCTCCAAATAATAGGCACATTTCTTAAGTGTATGGTAACAACACTTGGAGAGATGTGCAAATTTGTAAATGTCGAGAGACTGGGGGCAAGAGCATGAGATATGAATATAAAACAAATATTTCTGACAGCACCTCTGCTTTAGTGTAGCCTCTTTATGAGGCTACCACACAAAACCCATTAATAAGAAATGGTAATATCTGGACAAAGAAGGCAGCATCTCCTTCTGTGGAGAGCAAGAAATTACTGTGCTCTAGATTTGAAAAAAAATGGTAGTTAGCACATTCACGGACTATTCAGATTAAATGATTATAGTTTTATTTTTGTAAAATATCAAAAATATTTGAAGTTACAATCCTGGGTTCACCTAAGTAAATGTTGATGTATTACTTCACAGGGCTGTGAATAACTTACTCATTTTTAAGAAGTTAGCTCTTAAGTACAAATGATGGCCTTTGGATTGTTTGGTTCAAAGGATAACCTAGCAAGGTGAGAACAAAATCTTGTGTAAAAAAATACATGTTGGCCTTAATATGAAAACAAAACTGACAGCTGTTAAATGTATGAAGTGCTTCTTATAATATTTATTTAAAACTGCCAAATGTCAAAGGCTATGTTCACCATTTTCAGGGTCAGAAGATATAAATATCTTTTATTAATGTTTTCTTTTCTCCCTGCCATCTGCCTGCCGCCAAACGACAGTGCTCCTCATTGGTCACCAAAGCCATGATGGAGAGGAGGTAAGCCCATCATGGCACAATCCTGACAGTAGGAAGATTTTGTCAATGGGCCACATCCTAGCCACTATCCTCTCACTTATGGTATGAAATTTGTGTATTTTGTGTACAACTGGATCTACAAATTCACTACTTTAAACAGTTGCCCAGGTCCCCATTACTTTGTTGTGACAGCCCCCTCCACTGCTCCTTAAGGCTGTTAGACAGGCAAGAATAAAAGTTTGTCCTGGCATTTGAGACAGGAGAGCTGGCAAGAACTGCTTAATGCCTCTACCACTGGCAATCTGTCACCTAACTAATTAACTAAACTTGGTCAGTCACCTGTATTACAGATAGCAATATTAGCACATATTTTGCGCAGTTTTCAAAGCTTATGGCCAAACTTCAGCATAATCTTTGTACCATACTATTTCTTAAATGTTAATAAAAAACTGTGAAGTTTAGCAAGGAGTATGAATTGCTAAAGTAAGTAAACCATCAACTTTCTTGGGTAGGATAGGTAGCAGGTCTTTGACATTTTGTTTCTATCTTTGACTATGTTTATTTTTCAAGAATTGACGAAAGAAAAAAGAAAGATACAAACAGAGGAAAACAGACACTGACAGAGACAGCAAGAAAGACACACACACACACACACACACACACACACACACACACACACACACACACACACACACATCGGTATTACAGCCTTCCTGTTTCTCAAGGTCCATATTGTGATTTTTTCTTTATTTTTTTTTTTTTGCTGAGATTATTTTCCTTTATTTTTATTTTGAACTCCACTAGCACTAGCACTGTTGCTTGTTTTTATCCTATTACAAGGTTTGTAGTATAATTACTGGTCATTTTCTCTGTTATTACATGCCCATATGCAAATTACATATCCTTCTATCTAGCCATCTACAATCCCCTTTTCCTATTTTACCCATGGTGCTGGGGTATCACATTAACAGTGGCAATCATCTAGCACCATTGTTCACATTAACAGTAGCAATCATCTAGCATCATTGTTCACACTGCCTGGTGGCTAGCCCTTATCACCAGTACCATAATAAACTCTTCCACAGTCCAAATATCTTTTGTAAAAAAAATATAACATTTATATATCTCAAAAAATATATTTGTGACCCCATATGATGATATTTAAAATATGCAATATATTTTTTTAGAAGATATTCTGTTATTCTCACTGTTCTTGAGATCCACAATCATCCCCAAACCAAGCAATAACTATCATGTTGTTTATAGTATGCACAAGGTATTTAATTCTAGGCCCCCTCTGTGGCACAGTGTTGAAGCTCAGTCTGAAGGCTTTTTGACCTGACTTCTACTAGCAAATCCAAGCAATGAAGGCGAGAGGTAGAGAGATTAAAGTGAGCAGCTGAAGTCACTGTGTCCATCTCAAGTGGGGAGGGTCCAATTTGTTGCAGTAAGTGCTGATGCCTGGTGGAGACCAAATATCAAAGCAAACAGTGCAAGAACTGCAATGGGTGCTTTGTTCTGCAAAGCAGTGTGCAGAGCTGTATTAAATTTCAGCAAGTACATGGAAGCATGGTCAGTTTTCTTGCTCACTAGGTTAGCACTGCCAACCCATTTTGACAGCACTCCAATACAGCTACTACTGGCAAGGAAGGAAGTCCAAAATGGCTATTCAGCCAGAAGGATGGTCTCTTAATCACCCCGCTCTTGCTTTCACTAAATGACCTATAAGTAGGATCACAAACAGGTAAATCTCCACTGCAGGAAGGTGATGCCATAGGGTGATGTGGACTGCATCAGCTGGAGGGATACAGGAACAAGGAATGAAAGGACTGCCTGTCAAGCAATGGTCAACAGGATCCAGGCAGAAAAAAAGTTCTGTAAAAAATGTCATAAGACTGCTCCTAAGTAATCCATCTCAGACCCTGATATCATTTTCATAACTGATGTAGCACCATCATATTAACCATGACCCATTTTTGAGACCAATAATATACAGTTTGTATTTAGGTATACTGAAGTCATTCCTTTTTTCCCCTACATTACTAAAGAAACCAGACTGTAGATACTTTCTTCATCCATTAAACTCATCTGAGTCTCCAAAAGATTTCAAAAACAATGATCATAATGGTATGGTGGTTTCAGAGTTTGCTCAACAACTAAAACCTTTGCAAAGTTTCTACCAAAATAATACTTAACAAAGACTCCACCCTAAAAGGAGCATTAATTACACATTGTATGCTAAAAGACTGCCCATCTCTTTTTTTCTCCACTGGACTAATGCCAGTGTTCTGTTTTCTAGATGACTGCTCCACCATCTTTGTCAATTTGCTTGTCATCTTTTCCTTAACTCCTACTTCACCAGTTGTGGAATCTTGCATCCGTTCCTCCATACGTCATATTATGATTGAGGTGTAACCACAACTATGGAATCTAAATCCAAGTCCCTTTGAATAAAATGTGCAGCGGGATGATACTAAGACTTTGCACCCAAGACACAAATCTACCTCTGCTATTGTAAGACCCCCAGGAATTCAAGTTCACAACTAGAGTAGAGTCACATCCAGGTGTGATGCAAGGCAAAACTCCATGAGCTGAGTACCAAGGTTATTTGGACACTATACATCTGGGGGGACACTGTCCACAGCATGGAAAGAAGTGTACCATGCAGTATCGGTTGGCATGGCAGAATGTGTTGGCAATGTATAGCTAAGTAGCTACCGTAAAACCAAAAAAGGCGAAAAACAATTCGGAAAACAGTACAAACGGAATTTAATAAAATGAGCGCTTTTGGAATAGTCAATGCTCTTCCTTAATCAGATCCAAATACAATACATTTACGTGGTTTTATAGTGAAACCACGTTCCAATTAAACAATTAATAAAATCACATGTTGCAAAAACTTAAAATAACAACCACCTTCGCATCCCAAAGCATTATATGGTTAATATACTCAAATAGTAGATCAAAATTACTTCCATTGGTCTACCCTTAAATAAAAGTTGATTATATAAAATTTCTTTTAAACAGCTCAAGTACACACTAATAAAATCTGCATATTTCCCTTCTAACAAAAAGTTAATGCTTAAGTGCTAGGAGTTTAAGAAAGCATTTAATAGAAATGCTTCCATTAAGCCCTGGAGGAATATGGGCAACACTCCTAATTCGCCATAAAAGTTCCTCTATTTCCAATTTTATCTGCCATGGCCCACCCCTCTCATCCTGTACCACTTGTTTAAGTACAGTAAATTTAAAATTATGATTGGGAAACAGATGTATATGTTTAGCCAAAGCGTTTGTCATATCTCCTTTGACTATGGCGTATTGGTGCTCGTATATACGCTGTTTGAGTTTCCTTTCTGTCTTCCCTATATAAAAAGCAGTACAGTTTTGGCAAATAGCTGCATAGACAATTCCCCTAGTGTCACAATTATATCTACCCTGCACTTTATAGCTTTTACCATTTATTATAAATTGATATGCAGTGTTTAAATACCTACATTGTTGGCAAGATCCACATTTGGTCATGCCTTTGTTCCTAAACACTGAAGGTTTTTTATGGTATTCAAGCAATGATTTTTAATTGTGCCCACGTCGATAAGTAATTTTAGGCTGGTCTCCAAGAAGACTGTTAAGGCTACTATCTTCTGTGATAAGAGCCCAGTTTTTGTTCAGAATTTCTCTAATAAGGGCATGGTCAAGGTTATATGTGCACAAAAAGCTAATGGTGAAATTTGTAGTACTTCCATCAGAAGCATTATAGGTTCATAGGTTCATAGGTTCGTACTAGGCTATCTGCCCTAGGGCATTTATAAGCCTAGCCAGAGTGTGTGTGGCTTTCACCACCCCTTAGGATGAGAATACTACACCCTTTTAGCGTTTAGTTTACTGTGCCTCTGTCTAGTAGTGACACAGAGATGACCCCTGGGGTAAACCTACGATCTCCCATCCACTCGTCGAGATTTCTCTTGAATAGAGTCAGTGAGGGGCTCTGCCTAACATGGACTGGGATTCTGTTCCAGAGTGTAGGGAGCCTCTGGGTTATAAATCTGTCCCTCCAGCACGTCCTATTTATTTCTGTGTTGAGGTTTAAGTTTCTTGTTCTCGTGGCTCTGATGGATTTGGATTTTCTGAGGTGGAGCATGTCCATTAATTCCGGATTGGACATGGCCTTGTACGTCAGGCACAGATCACCTCTGAGTAGGCGGTATGCGACTGAATAGAGCTGGAGTTTTTTCAGTCGGGCAGCATATGACATATGTTTAAGACCCTTTATCCTCTTGGTGAGGAACTTTTGGGGTCTTTCCAACTGCTGCAGGTGTCGGGTGAGATACATCCCAAATGGGGCATTGTACTCAATCATTGGCCTGATAAGAGAAGAGTACAGGGGCACAATGACCTCTCTTGACCTAGATGTGAAACCCTTCATGATAAGGTGGGCAATATAGAAGGTCTTCCTAACCACTTTGGCAATGTGAGTGTCAAATGAGAGGTTACTGTCAACCTGGGTCCCTAGGTCCCTGATTACCTCTTCCGTACTTAATGGATTACCACCTATGTGGTAATTTGTCGGTATCTTGTTTTTCCCAAAGGGTATGACTATACATTTTTTGGCGTTCAGCTTAAGGCCATGGCTCTGGCACCAATTATCCATTTCTATGAGACCTCTCTGAAGGATGTTTGTGTCCGCTGGAGTATCAATTATGGCGCCCAGTTTGCAGTCATCTGCGAACTTTGTCAGCCACAATCCTCCTATGTTTGCCTGTACCTCGGAAAAATAAATGCCGAACAAGAGGGGTCCCAGGACTGAGCCCTGTGGGACACCGCTTGTGACTGGCTTAGAGTCTGACATAGCTCCAGCAACTCTGACCCTGTGGGTTCTATCCTTGAGCCGGTTTGCAACCCATCTTGTGACATATGGGTTTACATTTAAGCTGGTGAGTTTGTCTATGATGCCCAAGTGGGGTATTGTGTCAAAGGCTTTTGCAAGGTCAAGGTAGGCTGTGTGAACTACCTTACCCTCATCAATGGCCTTAGTGACTGTTTCATAAAAGTCGACCAAGTTCAAAAGGCAGGATCTAGTTTGTTTATCTAGAAAATTAGCTTGTTCAACTACATTGTTCATAGATAATAAAGGTTTAAAGTGCCCTATTTACCTTTTAATGGTTACTTCTGTAGTAATCTTGGAAATTAATACTAAAGGATAGTCTCTCTTAAGAAACATGTTCTCAATTGATTCACATTCCTTCATAAAATCGTTGTCATCTGAAATCATTCTAGCTGCCCTAACGATCTGTCCTTTAACGATGGCCTTTTTCTGATAGTAAGGATGGCAGCTAGAAAAATGAAGGAGTGAATTAGAATAAGTAGGTTTCCTAAATATAGTACTTTTAAACCTACCATGTGACACGTCTTTATAGATGTGAATGTCCAAGAAATTGATGTTGTCAGGCTGTAAATTATAAGTAAATTCAAAAAAATGTGTCAAAGACGTAATAGAAATTACAAAGTCTTGGACAATTTCACTGGGGCCTTGCCATAATAAAAACATGTCATCTTGGTAACGGGTGTACCAAGCAACATATTTCTGGAAAAACGGGTTTTTGAATAGTAACATGTTCTCCCAATATGCCATGACGCAGTTAGCAAAGCTTCCTCCGCAGGGAGACCCCATGGCAACCCCGTTTTTTTGAAGGTTATATTATTATACTATTCAAAAACCCGTTTTTCCAGAAATATGTTGCTTGGTACACCGGTTACCAAGACGACATGTTTTTATTATGGCAAGGCCCCAGTGAAATTGTCCAAGACTTTGTAATTTCTATTACGTCTTTAACACATTTTTTTGAATTTACTTATAATTTACAGTCTGACAACATCAATTTCCTAGACATTCACATCTATAAAGACGTGTCACAGGGTAGGTTTAAAAGTACTATATTTAGGAAGCCTACTTATTCTAATTCACTCCTTCATTTTTCTAGCTGCCATCCTTACTATCAGAAAAAGGCTATCATTAAAGGACAGATCGTTAGGGCAGCTAGAATGATTTCAGATGACAACGATTTTATGAAGGAATGTGAATCAATTGAGAACATGTTTCTTAATAGAGGGTATCCTTTAGTATTAATTTCCAAGATTACTACAGAAGTAACCATTAAAAGGCAAATAGGGCACTTTAAACCTTTATTATCTACGAACAATGTAGTTGAACAAGCTAATTTCCTAGATAAACAAACTGATGCTTCTGATGGAAGTACTAAAAATTTCACCATTAGCTTTTTGTGCACATATAACCTTGACCATGCCCTTATTAGAGAAATTCTGAACAAAAACTGGGCCCTCATCACAGAAGATAGTAGCCT
>NC_056733.1:176508677-176656177 GCF_019279795.1 Protopterus annectens
TGCAAGGAAGAATTATGGAATTTCTGGACAGTGCAGTTTCTTGGAAATGCAAGAACAACATGAATATTTAGCATTTTGTTGTGTTTAACATTTCACAGGTCTTATTTTATTTTATCTGATTTACTTTTGAGAAGGTAAGTGCACTAAACCATGAAGACCCTTTTTAACCACAGCCAGGTTACATTCCTTAGATCACAAAACAAAGATTAAAGCTGAAAATATAACAATACAATTTGTTAAAAACAGTGCAGCATTTGAAAACAGTTTAGATATAAAGGCAAGAACATGTGCCTTGAGAACTATTAGACATATATTTGTAAGTGATAAGCAAAAGATTAGAAAAGTTCCAAGTAGCCTGAAGAGAAATATCCACTAGAGAATAAAAAGTTGGTGAAGAGTACAGTGACCATGAAAGTCATCACACTCAGATTAGTTACCAGAAGTAACTGCAATAAAGGACTCATAGAGCCACAAGTAGACATACATAGAATGAGGTTAAAGTTCATGGTGAAGGGAGATACCTTATATAATCTAAATAAAGAAGAATGAATCAGAAGGGTTAAGTAATACCTCAACAACACTTGCAGGTAAGCTGTGATAACAGCTGTGCCATAAATGCTACTTGAAGGGTAGAAAACATAGGGATTTCAGGTTTTTGAGCAGGCTATAAGAACACCTTGTACTCTGAGATGAGGTAGTAAGGTCGTATAAAGAGGGACTTAGTTCCACTGTAGGTACTGACCGGGAGAATGGGTGAAGGGCTCTAGAGTTTGGGTATTCCTGAGAAATGGAGAGCATCCAAGTAGTAGAAGTACAAAAATTAATGTTGAAATAAAAAAAAACAGTGGATTTGTGGTGGAGATGGAAGCATTTATTTTTGCTCTTTGGTGGGGGTGCACCATGACATAAATTATTAAAGGTAACTCACAGCTTAGATGTACTACGATCAGAGTGGGCAGGACTCCTTTGCCTAGGGTAAATCAGGCATCACCTGTAAGAAAGAATGTAGCTTAATAGCAAGTTTTATCCCAGTAGTGGCTTCTTTCTTGACAAGAGTGCAAATCCAAAAAGAATGATATGGTGGGGTTCAGAATGACTGCTAAATATTAAATGCTTGGACTATCTCATGGTAAATAACTAAAGGGACAAGAATGCTCTTCTCAGGGTGCAAGGCTTCACTGCAGTGGTAGACAAAATCTGGAAGGAAACCTCTGTGATAGTTGTAAAAGTCACAGGGACATCTGAGAGGCATCTATGACAATTTTAAGGGAAAATGTCATGCAGTTTCATGGTGATTATGTATTAATAACAGCTAGAATTGAAAGAAGAACTTTGGCACCGAATGCTCAATAAAAAAACAGGAAGTAACAAGTTTGGAATTTATTTGTGACGGAATCCAGTTTCATCATCAATGAGTACTTGTATGTAGGGTGGGGAAATCAAAACTTCCTAATATCTCTGATTTTATTTTTAACTACTCACATTTTGAAGAACTGCAATACTGAGAAAAGGAATTGATGATATACACACTAATTTTCAGACATCAGTGAGTCACTCTTTTGACATTCTGTCTGTAAGTTTACTGTAAGAAAAAATAAAAATAATGTATACTGATCAAATAATATGTAACAGTGATCACTAGAAAGCTTTTGAATGTTTTGCTTATTTTAATGTCTAAGGCCTAATGTAGAGCAATTTTATGCAGCCAAAAGTTATATATATATATATATATATATATATATATATATATATATATATATAGGTACCATGTATGTACTCTAAAATTTTCAGAAAGCAGCAGAACTACCAGAAACTGCATTCACAGTTCAGAGAGTCAGCACATAGAGCGAAGTACATCTTTCGTACATTTTCATAGTGCAAGAAGATTGTTTGGGGGAAGGGCAGTAAAGATGGGGGGAGAGAGTGTAAAGATCTTGTGGAAAATCTCTAAGGTGGGTAGGCAAAAAAAAGAGTCCTGACATAAAGGAATCAACTGGAAAGAACCGACATCAGGAGATGTAAGGGGTCATATCATCCTGAATGTGCCTCTGGCAGGAAAAAGGTAACAGGAAACCTCACTTGAAGGAAAAGACCCTACTCTAATTTGGACAGGGCCAGATGAAGTAGAAGAAGTGAGGTAGTAACACTACTAGCAGCTAATGAAGAATTAGATCTATATTAAGTTGTGGTGATAAAACAGTGAAAATAAGTAGCAAGATTCCAGACAGCCATTAAAAGCATGCTATTGATAAGTTCTGCTTAAAGCATATGGCAATCTCAGCAATAAAATAAAATAAAGCAATATTGGTGGGAATACCTTTCAACTATATTGTTAGGAGTTTTTTAACAAACTACCATGGGAACAAAATATATACACACTGTATTTCCAGATGCAGCTCCCTAAATCAAGCACAATTTCCCTTAAGAGCACACAGGGAACACATTCAGTCCGGGGTCTGGATTTCTCTCTCTCTGTCTCCCTCCAGGCACCCAGTAAGACTCCCCACTGACACAGCTATAGAGTTGAGTCCTCCGCTGATTGTCTAAGCAAAGTCCTTCACCACTCTCTCTGTGAAGCCAGTGCTTTGTGTCCCTGCTCCAAGCAGCTGACACACACATTCTTTGAGATTTGATTTTCACACATGCAGACACACACACACACACACACACACACACACACACACACACACACACACCTGGGAAAGGCTGGCACAGATTTACTAGCTATGCCCCCTTCTACCCACACTATAATTTAGCTACACAACCACCAGACACTCCAAAGCCAGCTACTCTAAGGGTCTTACAAGGGTACCCAATTATACTGAGTGAAATTGATATTAATGCCAAAGATAGTGTTTGACCAATACAGTATGGTTTTCAGGAGTGGCCACAGATTCACCAAATAGATATAAGTACTCTCAAAGTTTAAAATATTCTCTAAAGGACAAGTCACAATGAAAAGTTTAAATATATTTAATAATAAATAATAAAAGAACATGAAAATACAGAATATCTATTTGCAATAAACACCAGAGTTCCAACCACAGGAAATATTAAAATAACACAGATGAATAGATTCACACAGATAGAGAAAAACAGTACTTAACTAATCTCACTATATTTTCCTGACTGATCTAAAGAATTACTATTCCCTGATCACTTACTAGATCAAGGCAAGATGAAGTAGGTGAGGGGTCCTTCTGTGTCAGGTTTCAAAAACAGAGTGCTCTGAGACTTCAGTCTCATTTAGTATTAAAAACACAAGAAAGGAGGTGGAGTAGCATTACTTTTTTCCTTCTCCCTAACAGTAACACCATATGCTAACCTATACCAAAATTCAGTACAGCCGAATTAACCCTAGCCCTCCTAAAAATCAACAACCACAAAAATATAGCCATAACCACCCTTTACATCCCTCCTGGAAATAATGTTCCTGGTTCTCTACTAATATCTCCAATGAAACTATCATTCTAGGAGATGTTAACATTAACTGGTCTTTAATTCAATCAAGCACCAGCTCTCACGCTATCAACTTATACAACTTCTCCCAAATAGTTAATACTCCCACTAGATCTAACAAAAACAACTCTTCAGGAAACATACTTGAGTGGATATTAGTTTCCCACCTTAAAAATATCTCAGACAGTGGCACCCTGCCTGATTCTCTCAGTGACCACTTGCCTGCCTTCATTCATCACACCCCCTCACCTATACCCTTACAACATAGCTATATCATAACCCATAATCTCAAAGATTTCAATGCAAAATCCTTTTCAGATAACCTAAAACTAATAAACTGGAACCCTCTGAAAACTCTTCCTCTTGATGATGCAGTCACTCACTTTAACACTATATTTACTAACCTTCTAAACTCATGTGCCCCTCCCAGAAATAAAAGAGTAAAATCCACCACTGCCCCATGGCTTTCCAAAGGCACCCTAGCCCTCATGCATACTTGTGACAAAGCATGGAAACTCCACCAAAAACTTAAAACACCCTACACACTCACTGAAAACAAACAACTCTCCAATAAAGTAAAAAAAAATTATTGTGTCTGACCACAAATCCTACTACTCTCAACTCCAAACCTGCCATAAATTCAATTCAAAAAAGTTCTGGAATAGTATCACCATCCTCCTAACTCCTGGCCAAAAAAATAATTCCTACCCTGACTCCTACTCCACAGACCACTGCATTCCCTCCAAATTCAACACCTTCTTCATAGACTCTATTACTAAGCTCACCACATTCTTTCCCCACAATTCTAGTATTCCATCAACTCTTATTCCCCATAACTCCCTCTCCCCTAACACTCTTTCTCTCCACACCTCTCCACCCCTCTCTCTTCTCCTTCAAACCCATCCCACTATCCACTATAAAAAAAAACTCCTTCAAAAACTAAACCCCTGGTCAAATGCCCCTGACAACCTTCCAACTAACTACCTCAAACTAGCTGCTGATGGCATTGCACTCCCTATCTGCATATTAATCAACCAGTCTATCCAAGAATCCTATGTATCCCTTCTCTGGAAAAAAGCCTACATCATTCCCTTACATAAAGGAGGCAACAACACTGACATCTCTAACTTCTGCCCCATCGCCATCTTTCCCTCATCTCAAAAATCCTCGAAAAATGTATTCACCTTCAACTCTTACCATACCTCCTAGACAACCACCTAATTACCCAAATACAGCATGGATTTAGACCAGGTCACAGTACCACCACCGCCCTCCTATCCTTTCTCAAAAACATCAACCACCCCCACGATTCTGGTAATATTGTCTCTGCTCTTCTCCTAGACCTTTCTAAGGCCTTTAATACAATATCCCGCACTCTTCTTCTTTCTAAGCTCACCCAGCTCAGTCTCTCCCTCCTCTCTAAATTGGTTTTCCAGTTATCTCTGTGATAGACAACAAGCCACGAAATGGAATAATGTCATCTCAGTTTACCTTAACAATCAGACTGGCATCCCCCAAAGATCTATCCTGGGCCCTCTGCTATTCAATATCTTCATAAATGACTTCTTTAAATGTAACCTCTCAGCCAAGCTCATCCAATATGCAGATGACTCTACCATTATTTGCTCTGCCGACTGCCTACCTAAACTGGCTCAATTAAGGGTCTATGTTAAAACAACGAATGGAAGAAATTGTGAATGCTCCATTGAGTGAAAACTCATATACTTGAAACCGTTATTGTGAGATCACAGTACAGTGAAGATCGGAAAGTTTTCCCTTTACTCACTGTAGTGTGATCTCGGAGTTGGGATATAATTTTTAGGGGGGGGTGTGGGAGACACAGCCCCTCACAATAGCGATTTTGAGTATATGAGTTTTCGCTCAATGGAGCGTTCACAATTTCTTCCATTTGTTGCTTTAACATAGACCCTCAATTAACACAATCAGCATTTGACAACATAGAGACTTGGATGCAAAATAACCACTTAGCCCTTAATGCATCCAAAACAAAAATCATGATTTTTACCCCTTCTAAAAACTCCAAAATAGACACAAATACCTTCTCCATTGTTGGCCATAATAAAACTCTCAACAAAATAGTCTCCCATACTAAACTTTTTGGTGTCATTATTGACGAGCAGTTAAAATTCGACCTTCACCTCCAAGCCAACATTAAGAAAACCCATAAGAAACTAGGAATGCTTTACCAGCACAATTGATTACTCACAGCATCAACTAAGCTTACCCTTGCTACCACATACCTCCTTCCCTCCCTCGTGGGAGCTCCTGTCCTCACCAACCTGCAAGCAACACTCAAAGGCAAACTAGCATGCTGCTACAACAAAATTGCCAAATTTGCTACTGGCTCTAAATCCCTCTCACAGCACTGTTACTCCCTATACTCCCTGAACTGGCTAGAACTCCCTCACTACCCATCTTACATTCAACTCTCCACTGCCCACAAGCTCATTTTCAACCTTCTGACTGCCCCTCCCTCTCCTCCATCCTCCCTATGCATCTCCCCACCCGCACCCTCAGATCTAACAAGCAAAACCTCCTTGCTGTACACAAACTATCATGAAGCCTAGGCCAACTTCTTTTATCCTTCTCCCTTGCACACAAATTGAATTCATTCCCTCCCCTCATCCATACTACATAAAATCTTTCCTCTTTCAAGGCACAGCTGCACTCTTATCTCTCCTCTTCATGGGAATGCTCCTGCTCTCACCCATCCTAAACCCCCACCTTCACTCCTCCTCCTCTTCTCATACTGCATTACCCTAATTCAATTATGTTTTCTGCCAGCCACATATGGGATGGGGGACAAAGGGGGTGTATATGTACATTTCCTCTTGGAATATTCTACTGAAGTACTGTTATTGTTTGCATTACCTTCTGACTAACCCTCAATTGTCCATATCTAAACATACTGTATTATATCCTTATTCCTGTATTCGTGATACTTTCTGCCTGACCATCAGTTGTTTGCATCTAAACATACAGTATTATACCCTATTGCTTGCATCTAAACATGCTGTATTATACCCTTACCACTCTTGTATTATCTGTTGCTCACAAACATGTTAAACTATTACTTTATTTAATCTCTGTATAACTACCTGTTATATTTTTATTTTTTCTATAAATTTAAATATATACTGTGGATCTTTTCTCCCCGTACCTCCATTGAAAAAGGGCTCACCTCAGCTCAATGGACTTCCCGGTTAACAAACTTCAAATAAATAAATAAATTAAAAACATAATTTCAGTGATGGATTACAGAATAACATCACATGTATCTGGGCATCTGACTTCTGGTTCCCATGTTACCCCCTTTCCTAGCAACTGACCCAGAATCTAACACATATGTGTCAATAATGCACATACATAGAGCTTTGCTAAGATTTGTTGCAGCTTCTGGAAGTCATAAAACAATAAAAAACTTCCACTCTTCCTACAAGAGCTAATAAACCATTCTCCGGCACACACATTTCATCTCTGGCTGCAGTCAGAACTGTTAGATACAATATTTATGGCCTAAATTAAGTAACTTAATTTCTTACTATTTTTCAAAGTTAGCTGAACTGAGGCTGGCCTCTTTTCTTCCAGTATTCTCTGTTAACATATATAAATGTCCTCAGTTACCACAGTACAGTCTGATATAAATGTATATTTCTTTTCTGTCCAGCAGGACACACTGTTGATACATAAGCAACTTTTCAAGTACATTTTCAGCACAAGCAACTGTACAAATCAGTTTGATATACAAATGACATATAATTCTTTACAAAATTCCAGCTAGCTTTGCTGGCATATGTTACACATCCACTGCCCTACGTCTCCTGGCACAGCTGGCAATACCCCACATCATCACAGTACATAATAATTAATCATACTGATTCAACAAAAGAACTTTTTGTTAAGTGTGAAGAAACAATTTAATTATTTGTGTTGTTTACCTGGGTAAAGCACTTATCACAATCTGGCTGACTGCAGGCTCAGCCCAGGTAACATGAAACAGTAACAATATAGTATTAATTTACATAGAGATAAACATATTTATTACATACAAATGATAAGCATATTTAATACCATCAGTTAATCTTTGAGCTTTCACAATAGTTTATATGTACATATTTACAAGGGGGTAAAATAAGAAACTAATAGAAAGAGTTGGAGGTGTGCATAACAAAGGGCTAGATAAAGATAAAGAGGGAGGTCAGTGAAATAGAAACAGAGGAAGTAAGGGAGGTCAAAATAGGATTTAAATGAAAAAAAGTCAGGGAAGGTAAGCCAGCAGCAATCAGTTTAATGAGCACTCAGATCTACAGTATGCCAGGAGAATGATGGGGACACTGGTTTGATGAAAGAAAACATATGGTAAAAGATTACAAAAACTCAGCACAGCTATAATATAGAGAGATAAAAGTACTGACTATGATCTGGGTGACCAGACTTTGCATAGCAGCTCAAGCACCTTACATAGCTGTCAAGGTGGAAGTTGAGTGGTGAGGCACATGCCTATTCCCCTCCTCCAAGGTGGGGGGAGTATGCAGGGGGCACAGATGGTTTGCAAGCCCTGGTGCAGGTGCAAGGGGCAGAATTAGGGACAGGCAGCTAAAGTGAAGCCGTCATGACATCACATAGGTGGGGGGCATTACTCAAATGGCATCATTGTATGTCTACCCAATGACATCAACACTGTTGATTAATAATTTTATTATTATGGAACCCAACATAATAAAAGGGGAAGTAGTCAAGTATATTAACTAGGAGTTTGGGTGGGGTTTTCTTAAATCTTACAATGTCATCATAGTAAGTGAAATGCCTCAGAATTCCAAACTCAGTTTAAAGTAACATACACTGACTGTATTGTTTATGATGCTAGATTTACAATTAACAGAGGTCTGTTATTTTTAAGATAGATTATCCTTTGTCACTGCTGATTGGGAGCCCTCAAAAAAGCCTAGTTGTTTAAAATTTGTGGGAACAAAACCAGCTGTGTGGAACAGAGGCAGAACCCTGGCACTAGTGGTCTGAGTTCTGCTAGCAAGCCCAAATGCCAGAGTGCAGCTGGAGGATAACAGAAAGTGGATAATGTCAGCATGGACACCACCTAATGATGATTGGGTTGCACTGCAGCAGAAACAGCTATTAGTTGACCTCCACAGGACTGCCAAGTTGTGTATAGCACTGCACCAAACACATGCCAAACAACCAGAATTGTAAGCCTTGCCTCATGTGACAGCTCACTGGTCAATGCAGAGAGAATACCCCAATCAACCTCTAATGGCTACTGCTGAACAGCTCCTGAATCTTACCCCCTACTGCCTTGACAGCAGTGCACGAGAATTAAAATGTCTGTTGGATGCACACAGGTTAAAGCTGAGAAGAGGTCAAAATGAAAAACATGCAGTTGTATCATACAGAGTTATTGTTCTTATCAACTGCATAAGAGAATCATTGTGTCTCCTTAGCTGGAACAAACTGGTTTCCCATTAAAGAAAGGGAAAGAAAAGGCAATCTACCTACTTGCAACATTAGGCCACAATATTCTGTTCAGTGATTATCGCTCAGTTGAGGACTTCCACGATGGCTGCACTTCAATCAACATCTTAATTTCAGCTCTGAAAATGTGAAAAAAGAAACTGGGAAAGAAGAGCTAGTAATTCTTACAGCTTGAGTAAAATTCAGTTAGTGGTTAGCAAGTACACTGCCTGGATGTCAGCAAAGAAGACATTTAGAGAACCTGAAAGAAAATGAACTACTAAAGATGAAGAGAAAACACTGACTGGGAAGAATCCTGCAGCTATTCAGCAAAAAACAGTACAAGCTCCAGCTTTGGTACAAGAGATGGCTTCCAGTACTTTGGAGGAAAAAATAAATCAAAGGTACTCAGATTTGATTACAATAAATGAAACACTGAAGGAGTATAGAGCCCAAATTATTAAAGGCTGGAAAAAATAGAAGAAGCTTTAACTAGCTATTCACATAAACTGATATTTCAAAAATCAAATGTTTAAATGAAGAAAAGGCTGGCTGGGTATGAGACTTCTCAAGAAGAGCTGTTTCAAAAAAAAAAGGTAGTTAGAAGACAGAGCACACAACGAAAATGTGATATTTTCTGCTGTACCAGAGAAACTGGAAGAAACAGACTACATTAATTTTACAAAAGCACAAATAAGCAACTGGACTGGTATTCCACAACAACATTTTTTTTCATCCTTTAACACTTTTATTGAATTCTTACATATGATATGGGGAAGCATGCATTTAAACCAGTGGTGCACAACGTCCGGCCCAGGGGCCAAATACAGCCCTCAGAGAGTAACCAAAAATGTTTTTAAAAATTGAAAAAATGCTATGCCTTACTCAAGTCATGTAAACTTTCCAGCATGTCCTTACTTGCCTAATTGACTGCAGTTGCACACACCTCTAATTTTAGCCGCGGAAGTAACTATTCTTTCTTGTTTATAACTTGTAGTCTGTAAACAGAAGTAACTTTCTGCAAGAGTTTGTAATAAGTCATGGCTGCAAGACAGAATAAAGTTAAATGCAAAGTTGATGTAGAAAACAGGCAATTTCATGACTACTGTCTTAAGTAAAAATGCCAGTCACATGTATCTATTGTTAACTCGTAATGACTTACTGTGTTTTGAGGTGGCCCGCAGATGCATTAAGAATTCATGTAGTGGCCATCCCCACAAAAAGGTTGTGCACCACTGATTTAAACAAAAGAAACAAATCATGTTAACATGTTCAACATTAGAAACATTACACATCACATATATTCATCTGTACAATTATCAACAATCCAACAGTATGTAAATTGCTCAGTTCCTACCTTTCCTTAAATCTCACTCCCCATCCAAAATATTATTCTGCATGTATTGTTCCCACAATTTCCATTTTTATCTATGCAATTTGCTCTTATCCATTTCCAGAGATCCCACTTTTGATTCTTTATCCCTGTTACAATAGTCACTACTTCAAATATGGTTGGTTTAGATTTGGACTTCCATTTTTTAGTAATTGCTTTTTGGCATCCACAAACTCAACTTAACACGGCCTTACAATATCTAGGAAATTTAGATCCTGTATCCCAGCTCAAAAAAAAAAATCCTTTCCTAAGTTACACCCATTTGCTAATCCAATATTTATGACAGAATAACCCGTAGGGAATTTTTAAAGTCAAGTCTGTCAAGTCATTACATTCCCAAACCATATGTTCACAGTTATTTGTTTCTTCCACATCACACCTCCAACATTTGTCATCTATCCGAGGAAAAATCCTTTGGAGTCTGCTTGGGGTATAAAAATGCCTATCTAAAAACTTCCAAGCAAAAGTCATAGCATTCTAGACATTGTTGCATTCCCTTGTAAATTGCTTATCCAATCACTCTTCCCAATCTTTTCTAACCTCCTCTGACTGATTCCTATAGTTATCATACAATATTTTACATGCCCTACTGATTATTCATTTTTAATAGCACAGCAGCTTCTGTTCCAAATTCATCTAAAAACTATCAAACCAGGGCTTTCACTTAGGATTCCTCTATGCCTTTCTCTTTGCCTATACTCTAATATCAATCCCTGGTAAGGAAGGCAGTCTCTAGCCTGCAGTTCAAATGTCTTCTCGGCCTCATCCCACTCTTATTACTTCTCCTCCTTGAGTTATTTGCTCCCAATATCTTGGTTCCTTTGTCAGGTTTCTCCAGTAAATTCTAGCCCCCTTTTGCCTATTTTTGGTAGCCCTACCTGCAGTCATCCCTACTGGAATACTCTCTTTTCCTCAATTACCATACTGGCTTACCTCTTAGAATACTTTCAGATACTTTATTAATATAATATTCTGCTTGGTTGTTATTATTGTCCTTAAGAATCTGCATCCAAAATCCCTAGCCCTCCTTATTTTTTGAACCCCCCTCCGTTACTTCATCATCCCTTTTCACCTGGAATTATACTTTTCTGCCTGTGTTATTTATATGAACCTCTAAAATATCCCTTCAAATCAGGTAATCCTAAGCCACCTTGGTCTAGTAGAAGGATCAACTTATCCCACTTGACTCTTCCCTTCTTCGCCTCCCAGATAAAATCATTCAACTCTTTATTAATTACTAAGCACAACTTTCTGTTTAAATAAAATATGCCTGACTGGTATATAAAACTGCAGGAATTAAAAACATTTTCATTGCTTGTATCTTGCTATCCATAACCATAAACAAGAGCTTCCAGTTTCTCAGTTTTGTATTATTTTTTGTTTAGCCTCTTTCTACATATCCTTAGCTGCCATATCAGAATCCTTTTTAACCCATACCTTTAATTCTTCATTTTATCATGTCCCCATAAATATTGGCATTGCTGATCAATTCATGTGTGGGCACATAGTTTATAGTTATAGCCTTTGTTTTTTCTTCATTAATTTTCTATCCAGAAAAGAATTGAAACTGTCTGAGAATGTTCTGCAACACTGAGATGTCCTTTTCTTTTTTTTCCAAGTGCAAAATAACATCTTCTGCAAATAAAGTCAACTTTTCTTGATAACCATACCAGTTATAGCCTTGAATTTCTGATTCCCATATTTTCTTTGCCAATGGCTCTAAATATAATGCAAATAACAAAGGGAAAAGAAGTTCCCCTCTTCAGACACAAGTTATGAGAGAGGTATCCTCCCACTTTAATTCTTGCCTCTGATCCCTCATATATCCTACTAATTAACTTTGTTAATTATTGTATCAGGGAATGCAAATGCTTCCATTGCCCTACTCATAAAATCCCAGATTACTCTGTTGAATGCTTTCTGTACATGAAGACCTATCAACAGCAACGGTATTTTCTTACTTTCTGCTTCCCTCTAAATCATCACTGTTCTGTTAATGTTGTCAAATGTCTGCCTCCCCTCCACAAAACCACATTTATTTATTTATTTTTTTACATTTGTTTACCATGAAAGTCCAACTTGAAATGAAGCCAATTTTCAGAAGAGGCCCAGGGAGAAATGTTCCAGACGCATGTTTTTGTAATGCGTGAGGAAACTGGAGCACCCGGGGGAAACCCACATGAATGCAAGGAGGACATGCAGACTCTGCACCGAAGCCACCCCAGCTGAGAATTGAACCGGAGAACCTCTTGCTGTGAGGCGACAATGCAACTGCTGCACCACTGAGCCGCCCGCTGTACCACTGAGCCATCCATGTGTATGAATTGTGCCTTCCACATTAATCCATATGTATCAATTTTAGCAACATGTTTGCCATTCTTTTAGCTATTTTAGATATGAACACTTTAAAATCATGGTTTAAAATTGAAATGGACCTATAAGAAGCTGGGTCTGATGGGTCTTAACTGTCTTTAGGTTTTGCAGCCACCACAACTTTATCACTTTCTTCCCTCCTAGTTTCCACAAATGGTAGAGTTAGAAGACAGTGCATGCAGAGAAAACCAGAGATTTATTGCTGTACCAGAGAAACTGGAAGGAAGATTGTATTAACTTTATGAAAGCACAAATAAGTAACTGGACTTGTATTCCTCAGCAGGACTTGTTAGCTGAAAGAGCGCATCATGTGTATGCCCCAAACCTGGCTATGAGAAAGCAGCCAAAGACCTGTATTAGTAATGATACAATCAAATGAGATGAGAAGAAAGTTTTGATCCTGACAAAACTGTGGCAGCAGGGCAAAGTATTAAAAATAGGAGATAGTAGAAAATTTGTGGAAAATGATTATTCATTGTACACCAGGCAGAAGAGAAGTAAATTTATCACAGCAATCAGGAAATGTCCAGAGGCAGGTGTAAGATTCAAGCTGCTGTATCCAGCTGCCTTCAGAATATTTTTTTCCTGGGGTATCAAATATATTTTTTATACAGAACAAGCTAAGGAGGAAATATAAAAGTTTATTCAACAAAAAAGCAAGCCACCAAACATAAAGTGACCCTGTTTTCCATTCTTCTGACAATAAAACTCATAGAAATATTTTGCCAGTGAAACATTTTCCAATGCTATAATGGAAAATGCTTGAGAGACATAAAAAATCATAGCAGTTGACTAGAAGAATCTGGAGTACATTGGACTTGAACCAGAGTCTGTTGTTGGGAGATGGAAATGAACAGGAAGAAGACCAGTAAAACTGAAATTAGTGAATAAATGTGAGATTATAAAGCACTGAGGACTGTAAATCATATATCCCACTTTATGTCATTAATATTTAGAAGAACACTAAAAGAAAAAAAAAACAACTATAAGTAAAACAATTTGTTTTCTTAATAGTATTTGTATAAAATGTTTCATGATACAAACTGCATATTATATAGTAAAGCAGACTTGTGTATTATGTTGTCAAGTGCATCTTAATTGTAGGGCTGATGGTGAGTATTTCCAGTGATTGCTGTATGTGATAAGATATTAAAGGAAACAAGTATTTTTTAGTTTTAAGAAATATTGGCATTAGAATGTTGTGGAGCTAAGACTGCAGCTATAATCTTGGGCTTTTGGGGTGGGTGATGGGGAGTAAATGAGCACTGATTATATTATATGTACAGCTGAGATGTTTTCTCATATTTTTTCATATGCAAATGCCTGGATTAATGCCCTTGGCTTAATTCATAAACAAGTAGCCTTGGAAAAAAATTATGAATTCCATGAGAAGTGCTACATTTCATGCATATGCAGTCATATTAACTATTTTTTTTTTCTTTAGCAAATATTCATTGGGAGCTAAGAAGTATGCAGCTGAAGGCATTTATACATTTTGTTCTTATGTTTCCATGGAGATGGGTTGTCTGCAGGTGCAAGCAATTCATCTTAAGATTTCTGAGCATGTTTTGCTGAGGGGGGTGCAACATTTAAAAATAAAAGGACAAGCAGTTCAGTAAGACATAAAGTCTGAATTTATTGGAAGTGAATAATAACAGCTTTACAAGCTATTGGAAGTGGATAAGAGATATCAGCTTCCCTAGTAGCATTGATACTTTCCATGAATTTAATAGAACAGTGTATAATTTAGTTTTATTTAAAAATATCCTGTGCACTTTTTCTTAAGGTTAAAAGTTAATATTTAGTGAAAGCATACAAGCTGTTTTTCAAATCTGGGATGGAAAGAGAGAGAGGAAAAGAACAGACAGCAATCAGTATAAGTGGCAGCACCAGCTGTAACATGTTGTTTAGCATGGGTAATCTTAATTTCTTAATTTTAGGTCAGAGATGGAGTTTATTAAGAGATTATATGTGGTATCAGAGGAAGGAATTAAAGTAGGAAAACTTTTCTCTGATAAACTGTGTCTGAACAATGGAACCAGGCAGGGATTCTCTTTCCCCTTTATTATTTTCTTTATATTTAGATTCCTTGGCAAGCTGCGGTGGTGGTGCTGCAGTAGCGTTGTCACCTCACAGTAAGACATTGTCCTATTTGATTCTCAGCTAAAGCATCTTCTGTGTGGAGACATGCGTGAATGGGCGTAGCTTTGTTGAAGGTTGTGCGTCAGGCCTGGCAAGTCGGTATGTAAAAATCTACTGCCAATCATTAGCAGACCGGAGTTCCGCTGTGGCGACCCCTAACCGGGAAAAGCCGAAAGATACAACATTTAGATTCCTTGGCAAAGAAAATAATGGCTCAGAAATTCAAGGATGTAACTGGAACAGTAATCAAGAAAAGTTGGCCTTATTTGCAGATGTTGGACATTTCAATGTTGTGGAACATTTTGAGACATTAGTAGGGCATATAAATTATTGCATGATAAATATAAGAATCATGTACCCTTTGCCTAAATGGCTGATCGTAGTTCATAGTAAGAATCATGTTACCCAAAATGTGATCAAACTTGTTGAATAACAATGAGGCTTCACAGCAAAGATTTAAAGAACCCTAACATCTTAACAGCTATGGTTTTATATGTTTTATCTGCAGTGGCTATGTATAAGAGGTATTTTCCTACTTTGTTTTTATATACAGATCTGACTGCTTTCATATGCTTTTATAAAATTAAAAAATTTAAGTGTTATACATGTTATAAATGTTATACATCCTAGTGATAGGAAATTTGTGCTTAAGAAGATTTTACTGATTAGAATTGTTTATAACGTGTAAGCGGAAATGCAGTGTCAATATAATAATGCATTGGCAATGCTAAATGCTTTAGCACAGGCAAGAATGTTTCATAAAGTGATTGTACTCTTGTTTTGGGCTTTATAAGTCTTCTAATAAGATAACAGACGATTCTTTAGTAATAAGGTTTTACTGAATTATTCTATGATGGTGTCACGTCATTTATGACGTAATTTAATCTTGTGTGTTGATTGGTAACATGGTATTTTAAAATTTGTGAATGTCTATGATATTTTTAATGTCTGAAGAAGAGTTGTATGAGACAACGCAAAAGTGCTTACAATAAAAATTCTTTATATATATATATATATATATATATATATATATATATATATATATATATATATATTCGGCCTGTGTACTGCCTCCTATATTTTCTACAGTGATTTTTTTGCTTTTCGTGGAGCCAGTTTAATCCCAAGCACTGTTGTTTTTTGCCATAAGAGAGATTTAAGACTAACATAAAAAAATATTACTTAGTTCAAAGGTTGATTAGAGCCTGGAAGGCATTGCTAGAATGGGTGTGTTACACCACCAGCCTAGATATCCGGAATTTTGTAAATAATTCTATGTAATTTGTGGATATTGATATGATTTATATAGAAGTGTGTGTAAAGTACTGAGCTAAAATGTAACCACAGCATGCCCTATTGGAATAGAACAGGAATGTACCTGCACTATTGTGACTGTTTAGATGTATATGTTTAATGGAAACTGGAACAACAGAGGGGGGTTAACTTGAAAAATTTCAGAGAAAATAGATGAAATTAAATTGTTTTATCATTGCATCATAATTTTTTTTTTCAATGCAGCAAGGAGACAGGATGGCTAGAATTAGGGTGCCTTCTGCATTGTTTTGCAAGTGTTTTAGTGTTTTATGTCTCCTAGCTGTTGCAAATATCTCAAGGCTATGTATTTTCACAGAGAGATGCTAAATTCTGTTAGTTTCTGACAAAGGGGGTTTAGCTTGGGAATTAAAGTCAGGTAACAAAAAGTGATGTCATCCAAGCTAACCCAGCAGGAATATTTGATATTAATTTAAGAACTCTCTGAGAGAGAGAGAGAGAGAGAGAGAGAGAGAGAGAAAGAGAGAGAGGCTATGCATTTTATATTGTGCCTTTGACCAGGATGTATCCACTCACCTGCACTTGCCTTGCTATAAGTAAGTTTTTAGGGGATAGTACATTTTTAGATTCAGATAGGAATATAGTAAAGTATGGCTTAGATGTTCTCTATCTGCCCTGATAGGGAATAATTTTGATATTGCAGTACCCTGTGTGCATGCAGTTACATACAGTCAGGCTTGGGGATAAGCAAGTGGGTCTGGTAGCCTGGGGGGGGGGGTCCCAGACAGACTGCACACTTGCAGCCAGTACTGGTGAAGTGGTTACTTTAGGGAGAGAGCTAACCTGTAGCAGTGATACTGAAGGTGAACCACAGCTGCTTGTAGGTATTGATGTTCCCTTGGACAGAGTGACTGCAAGGGCAGGGGTGAGTAGTAATAGTACCCAGGCTGACAGTGAGGCACCACTGTCAGAGGATACCAGACTTCCTGTGGAAGGGTAGCAGGGAAGGGTTACAAAGAGAGAGTTGAGACAGGCTCAGCTCTCAGACCCTACATTATAAGGCCTGAGAGAGGTATCTAGTGAGGCACCTGATTTTCAAGGGAAGGAGGAATCTCTATACTGGGACAAAGGGTTACTGTATAGACCCCTGAGGGAGGGCTAGAGGGTGAGACAGCAGTTGGTAGTGCTCAGAGCCTGTCATCTGGCACTCTTAGCCATAGCCCATGATATTCCCTTTGCAGGTCATATGGGCATAAAACGTACAAAGAGACGTATTATGCAGAACTTTTATTGGCCTAGGATCTCCAGAGATATAACAGGGTAAAGCAGGAACTGTGAGCAGTGCCAAGAGGTAGGCATGGCAGGGGACAAGGTGAAAGCTCCTTTGATGCCTTTGCCTGTGATTGAGGAGCCATTTCAGAGGGTAGCTATGGAAATTGTGGGGCCTTTGAGTACCCCAAGTTCCAGAGGGAAGAAGTATCTCCAAGTGGAAGTAGATTATGCTACCAGATACCCTAAAGCAGTGGCTCTATCCTCCATTGAGACAGAAAAGGTGGCACATGCTTTGTTAGAGATTTTCAGCAACCTAGGTTTTCTAAAAGAAATACTGACTGACAGAGGTGCCAATTTCATGTCAGAAGCACTGTGGGGTGAAGCGCCTAAAGACCACCCCCTACAATCCCCAGACTAAAGGTCTTGTTGAGAGGTTAAACTCTACACTCAAGATGATGCTATGGGCATTTGTAGACCAGTTTAAGAGGGAGTGGGAGAAATATTTGCCCCATCTGTTATTTGCTTACAGAGAGGATTCCCAGGAATCCACAGTTTTTTTCACCCTTCAAATTGCTATATAGGCAAAGGGTGAGGGGGCCTCTAGATTTGATTCATTATGAGTGGGAGAGTGAGTGTGAATCCCACAAGGAATCTGATGTGGCATATGTCCTAAACCTCCGGACAAGACTCAGGGAACTCATGGGCTTAGCCCAGGAGAACCAGCCAGAAGCCCAACAGCAGGAAAAAGATCTGGTATGACAGGAATGCTCAAGCTAGAGAGTATACTGTGAGCCAGCAGGTAATGGTAATCATTCCTGTCAGACACAACAAGCTGCAGGCAGCTTGGGAGGGACCCTTCAAGGTGGTAAGGAAGGTCAGTGATGTTAATTACATGGTAAAACTGCTAAGCAGGAGGCAGGGGAATAAACTGTACCATGTTAACATGATGAAGCCTTACTATGATAAAGAGGGCCTTGTGCTAAGTATTCGCAGTGGATGTCAGGAGGAGGCTGAGGGTGATCTGGTGACTGATCTCCTCAGTGAGGCTCGGACTGCAATGTCCCAGCAGCTATCCCCTACCCAGGTTTGAGAAATCCGAACAGTGTTACAGGAATCTGGGGGCATGTTCACTGGGAAACCAGGGTGCACCCACCTGGTGCAAAATCATGTGGATACAGGACCCCAAAGGCTTATTAAGCAGGCCTCTTATAGGGTGCCTGAGAGGGTCAAACAGAGTCTGACAGAGGAGATACAGAAAATGTTGGAACTAGGGTTAATCCAGGAGTCCAGCAGTCTCTGGACCTGCCCAGTGGTGCTGGTACCAAAGAAGGATGGCAGTACCAGGTTCTGTGTGGACTAGAGGAAATTAAATAGTCACACAGAGTCAGATGCTTACCCCATGCCTAGGACAGATGAAGCCCTAGAGCAGCTGGGTGGCGCTAAGTATCTTACGACTACTGATCTTACCAAGGGTTACTGGCAGGTGCCCTTGACTCCCACTGCTAGGAGAGGTCAGCCTTTGTGACTCCTTTGGGCTTGTATGAGTTCACAAAGATGCCCTTTGGGATGAAAAATGCCTCTGCAACTTTCCAGAGGTTGGTAGATTGTATCCTAGCAGGAGCAGGAGATTTTGCGCTTACTTACCTAGATGATATTACCATCTACAGCCATTCCTGGCAGGGTCACCTTCTGCATGTCAGAGATGTGCTGGGCAGACTATAGAGGGCAGGATCGACCATTAAGCCCAGCAAGTGTTGGGTGGGTATGGCAGAGGTGCCCTACCTGGGACATAGAGTGGGGAGTGGTAAGATCAGGCCAGAACCTGCCAAAGTGGAAGCCATCCAGGCATGGTCTGACCCTGTTAACAAAAATCAGATGAGGACATTCTTAGGGACAGCAGGGTACTACAGAAAGTTTGTCCCCAATTATAGTACCATAGCTGCTCCCTTCACAGACCTGACAAGGAAAAACAAGCAAAATAGTGTAGTGTGGACCACAGCATGTGAGCAGGCATTCCAGAAGCTTAAAGGACTTTTGGGAGGTCCCCCTCTGTTAGCCAGTTCAGATTACAGCAAAGAATTTGTTGTGCAGGTGGATGCTTCAAACCATGGGGTGGGGGCTGTACTCAGCCAGATCTCCTCGGAGGAAGAAGATCACCCAGTGGTATATTTCAGTCATAGGCTCTAACCCAGGGAGGAATGCTATGCAGCTGTAGAAAAGGAATGTCTAGCTATAGTGTGGGCACTGCAGAAACTTCAGCCTTATTGATATGGAAGGAAATTCACTGTAGTTACAGACCACAATCCTTTAACATGGCTACATCGAGCCAGTCAGCAAAATGCCAAGTTACTAAGTTGAAGCCTAGAGTTGCAGGTATATGGTATGACAGTGCAGCACCACAGTGGGGTTAGTAATGCCAACTCAGATGGGCTCTCAAGACAGGGAATGGGGTGAGGTATTCCCAGATAGTCAACCCTCTCAAGCAGAGTTTCTCAAGGGTCACTTGAAAAACTAGCTTGAGTTTTCAGGGTGGGGAAGAGAAACATTACACTGCCAGCCCAGCTATCAGGAATTTTGTAAATAATTCTGTGTCATTTGTGAATATTGATATAATTTATAGAGAAGTCTATGTAAAGTACTGAGCTAAAATGTAATCACAGTATGGCCTATTGGAATAAAACAGGAATGTACCTGCATTATTGTAACTGTTTAGATGTATGTGTTTAATGGAAACTGGAAGACAGGAGGTTAACTGGGAAAATTCAGAGAAAATGGTTGAAATTAAATTGTTTTATTACGGCATCATAAAAGTTAGTTTCAATGCAGCAAGGAGACAGGATATCTAGAACTATGTGCCTTCTGCATTGTTTTGTAAGTGTTTTATTGTTTTATGTCTCCTAGCTGTTGCAAACATCTGAAGACTATGTATTTTCACAGAGAGATACTAAATTCTGTTAGTTTCTGACAAAGGGGGTTTAGCTTGGGAACTAAAGTCAGGTGACAAAAAGTGATGTCATCCAAGCTAACCCAGCAGGAATATTTTATATTAACTTAAGAACTCTCTGAGAGAGAGAGAAAGTGCATTTTATATTTTGTCTTTGACCAGGAAACATCCACTCACCTGCACTTGCCTTGCTATAAGTAAGTTTTTAAGGCATAGTAACTCTTTTAGATTCAGATAGGAATATAGTAAAGTATGGCTTAGATGTTTTCTTTATTTATTTGAGACTGTCCTGCAATGTTGTTTTAAATATTTCCTATGATTTTGAACTCTGATGCAACTGATTACTTACTGAGCATTGCCCAACAATCATAAAACAAATGGTGTGAGTAAACGGTTCCTCCAGAAAAATGACCAAAGTGAGAGAGAAGCTACATACATATAAAATGTATTATCAAAGACAATAAAAATATAATAAAAATGCAATGTCAGGTAAGGTGAAAATTATTATTTATACAAATCTCTACTCATGCGGTCTCTCAACCTCCGTGTAGTCATACCAACAGAAAATCAACTGCAGACTGAGCAATAAGCTAAATAGACTATGTTGGTACTATTACAATCAGCTACCAATCTAAATGTAAAAGTTTTCCTTAAATCTGGATGTAGAAACTCTCACTTGTATGACATCTCTAGGAAGGTAGAAACTAATGCTCTAGCTAAACATATTAGTGAGCATGTTGCAACACATACTTTCAAATTCATGGTTATAGAAAAAGTTCTTATTAATATTAGGGGGGAGATGTAAGAACAAGAACTGAAACTAGAGAATTAGAGTGGATTATAAGACTGAGGGTTAATATGGGCAAGGGCATCAATGACAAACTTAGTATTAAACCAATTTTGATAAGTAGAGATTTGTATAAATAATAATCTTCACCTTACCTGACTTTTTTATTATATTTTTATTGTATTTGATAGTACATTTTATATGTATGTGACTTCTAGGGTATTTGGTTAGTTTTCTATTGTTATTATCCTTGTATAATACTTAAATTTATGCGCTTGTATTTAGATGTCTCTATGCCTTTAACTACCAAGGGTAAGTAATTAGCATAATTGATAAGTTTAGTATAAATTTTAGGGAGTTGGACATTTGTATTTTCTGATGAAGTGGCTTGTGCCACGAAAGCGCTTACCTGATACTTGATATAATACTTTTATTAAATAGTTCATGCTTTTATTTGCCGTGTTCTGGTGCCTCCTTTGCTTCTCTTTTACTGAGTATTGCCTTGTTCTTTTATTACCATTAAATATATTTAAACCTTTCAATTGTGGCTGATCTGTTTAGAGATATTTAAGCTGTTACAGTACTTGCATATCTTTTTGGCGACACTGTACAGGCCACTCCTAATAGCCTGGCTTGGTCAAACTACCATTTAGATTAATATTAACATTACACAATAAGATTGGACATGCTTTGTTAAGGCCCTTAAAGTAGCTGATAAGAATTGGCTGGTGGCAGTGAAAACTACCTTATAGACTGGGCAGAAGTGGGTATAGCTAGTAAACCTGTGCCAGCCTCCCCCCCCCCGTGTGTGTGTGTGTGTGTGTGTGTGTGTGTGTGTGTGTGTGTGTTTGTATATAAATCAAACCCCACACAACTGTGTGTGTGTGTCAACTACTTGGGCAGGGACATGAAGCACTGGTTGGACAGAAAGGGTGCTGGAAGTTTTGGCTTGGCCACTAAGCTGAGCTCCTTGATTACTGGGCCAGTGTTGGGGTGTCAAAAGATGAGTGGTATGCTCATCTACAGAGAGGTATAATGGTGCCTATGACACTTAAAAAAGGTTGGATAAATGGGTAAACAGCTGCACAGGCTTTAGCTAGAAACATATAGTGGCACTTCACTGACAAAGTTTCTTTTGATGGCATCAGCAAATATTTATGTAATGTACAAATTAGTGGTGGTTTAAAGGAGGAGGAAAAATAACCCAAGCAGAAGACAAGGGGCTGAGAATAATTAGCTGTGTCTGTCACTCTTCCCAGGCTGTGCTGTGCTGCTTTTTTTCCAAGAATTTTTATGAACTTTTTAACATATATACGGTATTTACGAATACAGGAAATAAAACAGCCATAATCAAAATTATTCATCAAGAAAGAGCAATCAATGTTAAACAGTTTAATAAATATCATTTTTTCTAATTTTCTCATTAGCAACATTTTTAAATTATTGTAGTAACCAAAGGTAACAGTATTGCTTGTTTGTCTTAATTTGACTGACTCTCCCTTTTACACAAAATGTGTCTAACTTTAGAAATTCATCAGATAAAGTGTATTGTTTATTTGAAAAGGGTACATTTGTTAAGAAGGTTGATCTTATAATATGCAGTTATCTGTCCAAAGACCTTTAAAATGTTCAAATTTCCTTCCAACATGTGTCTAGTTTGTCACAGTCCACATATGTATCCAATCAGCTTTAGTAAGTCTTTGCATCTTCAACACAGTGAACAGTTTGATTTATTGGATTTGGAGATGCTATATTTACTGAATTTGGAAACATAGGATAATATATAAATGCCAAAAAATGTATAGTCATACCCTTCGGGAAAAACAAGGAAACCCCAAGCTACCATATAGGTGGCAATCCATTAAGCACAGAAGAGGTTATCAGGGACCTGGGGACCCAGGTTGACAGTGGCCTTTCTTTTGACACTCACATTGCTAAAGTGGTTAGAAAGACCTTCTACATTGCCCACCTGATCATGAAGGGATTCACATCCAGATCAAGTGAGGTCATTGTTCCCCTGTACTCTTCACTTATCAGACCAATGATCGAGTACAATGCCCCATTCGGGATGTATCTCACCCAACACCTGCAGCAATTGGAGAGACCCCAAAAGTTCCTCACCAAAAGGATAAAGGGACTCCAAAATCTGTCATATGCTGCCAGACTGAAGAAACTCCAGCTCTATTCAGTCGCATGCCACCTGCTCAGAGGCGACCTGTGCCTGACATACAAGGCCATGTCCAACCCGGAATTAATGGACATGCTCCACCTCAAAAAATCCAAATCTACCAGATCCACTAGAGCAAGTGACTTAAACCTTAGCACGGATATAAATAGGACATGCTGGAGGGACAGATTTGTCACCCAGAGACTCCCTATGCTGTGGAATAAAATCCCAGTCCATGTGAGGCAGAGCACCTCGCTGGCTCTGTTCAAGAGAAATCTTGACCGGTGGATGGGAGATCGAGGTTTACACGAATCATCTCTGTGTCACTGCTGGACAGAGGCACAACAAACTAATGGGCACAGTATTTTTTAACATAAGGGTGGCGTAAGCCTAAAACTTTGGGCTAGGCTTATAAATGCCTTAGGGCAGATAGCCTAGTATAAACCTATGAAACCTATGAAACATATATATATATATATATATATATATATATATATATATATATATATATATATATTTCCATGCAAATGATTTCAATATTTCCTAAAAGTTTGAGTTAAAAAGCAAACCACAAATATAAAAAAATCCCAGTATTTTTTCCAAAACTTACATTATCCAAAATCACTTTACATAATTTTAAGAAGATTTTTTATTCACCTTTAATAATGAATATTATATACTTATAAAGAGCTGGTATGGTTCTTTTTCCTCACTATTTAAAAATTTAAGATACACAGTTATTTGCTTTCTAATACAATTAATAAGCAATTCACATGAAAAACCTAAATTAGTTTTAACTAATAACTTATCAATTGGAAGTAGAACTCCTTTATTTAGACAATCACACCATAACAAATCTTTAATATTGTTTTTTCTTTCCACCTCTATAAAGTTTTGACCTTCTATGACATCTATTGTAGATATAATGGGAAAGTCCAATGATTTCAATTTTTTGAGTAGACTGAATTTATAAATGTAATTTCTAAAAGTCTTCAGAAATGTGTTTATATAATAATAGTCCAACTCTTTTAATTTTCCTCCATAGGTAGTTTTTTTAAAAGTCAAACAAAACTATTGTTTATCTGAAGTATGTTTTACAATAAAATTCATTGTACTTAATGTTAATAATCTGGTCACATACGACTTTCCATTTACTGTTGTAAGAAGAGTCCAAATATTGTATTAAAGTACTAAACACTGCAGCTAGTGCACATGACTCTAAATATGGAAATCTTATATCCTCATTCTCCAGGGTCTAATATGATTAATATAAGGTGTCTTTGATTTTACTGGATACCAAAAGAATGAAATCAAGATGCTTTCTAATTTTCTGGGTGATGATTTCAATGGAGCCACAGCAGTTGACTGGAATAAACATAAAACTTTAGGTAGTAATATCATTTTGATAAATGTAGCTAGTATAGTCCAGTTTTCAGGGTAGTGCTGAATTCAGGGCTGTGATACTAGTTTCTGAGTTGCCCATACTTTACTTGGATAGAAGGAAGTTTCACTGTTCACCTGTGAGAGAGGGGAGCTTTGAGCAACCTATCTGGGGTCTACTTCTTTTGACCTAACTCCCATTTGCCCGACACCCATTTGCCTGAGACCAAATGACTGAAATTTCATTTGCCCGACACTTCATTTGCCCGACACTTCATTTGACCGACAAGTATTATTAGCAAGAAAATGGAATATGCCCCCTTCCCCACTGTAGTGCGACCCTGGAGTTAGAATATACAGGTAGGGGGTGTGGGGGGGGGGGCAAAGCCCCCCACTTACTTTTCTTTTAAAAAACAATATTACATCAAAAGTTAACAATATCATATGAAATGAAGTGGGGGGCTTCACCACGTTGAGGCTGTGCCCCCCACACCCCCCTAACTATATATTCTAACTCCAGGGTCGCACTACAGTGGGGAAGTGGGCATATTCCATTTTCTTGCTAATAATACTTGTCGGTCAAATGAAGTGTCGGGCAAATGAAGTGTCGGACAAATGAACTTTCAGTCAAATGGGGTCGGGAAAATGAGTGTCGGGCAAATGAAAGTTAGGTCAAAAGAAGTAGACCCCCTATCTGTCCCTGGAGGAGTGGTTCCAGCTTATTGGCCATTTTGGGCTAATGTCTATCTCTTTCATTTTCCTACTATAAAATCTGTGTTTGCATGGTTTTGCACACCAGGCAGTGCTGGTTAGCTACAGTTAAATTATTCCCGGCTCCACTAAGTCTCCTCTTCAGTTTTTCCCTTGAAACTAGTCTAACTCTCAACCTAAGCACTCAAAAAGCATCTTACAGCCCAGCACTTGCTCAGACCTAATAGCAAGCACTAATATACCCTGACACTGATTGCCCAGCAGGGCAAGGCTCTTTATTCACCTCTCACCAACCAAGTGACTAAGCAGCTCACTCTACTATTCAGGCATGACCAAAGGGCAACTTCAGGTGCACTCTCCAGTCCAGCTGGTGAATCTGGGTATCCTGAGGCAATGTTACAACTGCCTCATGTACACAGACAACCCTCTCCTCCTACCACAAAACACTAACATATGCGAGAGATACAATTATACAGCCAAACTGGAAGCTAAGCTGTATCCACCCAAGACTGGAACAGATAGTCAAGAGGAGAAGGTTAACACTTGCACCACAACTCCAGCCACACACAGACCTACTAAAACAGCACTGGCAAAAAATACACATAAATACACAAAATCATACTCAGAGGCTCTAAATAAAAACCTGCAAAAGCATCAGAGACCTCCAAAGCAGACACCCAAACAACCTGCACTTCCCATCACAAATCAGACAACGCATAAAACACAAAAGCAGTGTGCCACACAATCACAGCCCTTAAGGCAAAATAACATACCTAACACACTAGTAATAGGTGACTCTATAGTCAGGCACACTGATGTCCCACTCACTAGGCTGGACAAGCAGAAGGTTACTGTTAGCTGCCTGTCAGGAGCCAGAATCCGCCACATAACACAAGCACTCATGTCACTCCAGAACAAGTACAAATATGACTCTGTCACTGTTCATGTTGGTGTGAATGACCTGAGATGTACCTCCCTGGACTACATGAAAAGAGACATGGAAGAGATCTCTGATCATGCAGCTCAGGCTGGTATTACCCTGACCCTGAGTAGCATCTGCCCTCACCAAGAATGATACCTCAGTATAAAGAAAAAATTATCAATTTCAACAACTGGCTAACCTTCTGGTGTCATTCAAAGGGAATCCAGCGTCTGTCAGCCTGGGACGACATGCTCAACAAGCCGCGTTGCTTCGCAAGAGATGGCTTGCACCTGTCACCCCTAGGCTTTTGAATACTGGCCAAGGCTCTTGCTGCCCCCATAGTGCCTTTTTTAGGCAAGGCTCAAAAGTCAGACCCACCTCCGTAAACAACGCAATTAACAAAAAACTGAGGGTTATGCTACTCAACGCCAGGAGTTTAAATCTCAAAATGCACACGCTCGAAGCACTCCTCAGTATGGAGAACGTCAACATCTGTGCAGTAACTGAAACCTGGTTCAAGGATCCAGAGAGCACCCCGGCACTACCGGGCTACAATTCATACCACATGTTTCAGCCACAGAACACGGACCGAAACACAAAAGGAGGGGGTGTATCCATATTCATCAAGGATACCTACTCCAGGTTAGTGGAACAGCATGATACCTCTGAGATCATCCATGTGCAACTAACATCGGGCAAATCTGCAATGCAAATTGTGGCCTGCTACAGATCACCTTCCATGACCCAGGACCACCACTCCACCTTTCTGGAGACACTGGAAAACATGAAGGTCCTACTGAACACCCTGATATTGGGCAATTTCAATTACCCTACCTTTCACTGGGAAAACTACTCGAGTATAAATTTCCAGGCCAAGCGCTTCCTGGAATTCATCAACTCAAATGCCCTGGATCAGCTGGTAAACTCCCCTACCAGAGGTAAAAACATATTGGACCTGGTCATCACCAACATGGGCGACAGGTGTTCCACACCGGAGGTCAACCTGTCACTGGTTAGATCAGACCATAAACTAATCACTCTGGATGTCCACACCCACCACCACCCCAACTAAGGAAACCACAGTAAAAAACTTTTCTGAAGCAAACTTCACCTTACTTAAGACAGAGGTGGTAAGTTTCACAGCCCCCATGCTAAAGGATAATGCTGCCCAAGATGCAGAAACCTTTACAAATGCACTCTTTGAGCACCTACAAGGATGCATGGATCATTCCATCCCTAGTAGGAAAACCAAGACTCACTCCTCTAAGAGAAGGAAACCAGTTTGGTGGACCCCTGCAATAAGCAGGCTATACAATAGAAGGAGGAAACTAGTTCAGAAAAAAAGCAAATCCCAAGAAGGAAAGACATCCCTGATCAGTATCAGTAAGAAACTAAGGTCCCTCATGAAATCATCCAAGGCTAACTTCAAAAGAAAAATAGCCAAGAATTCAAAAGATAACCACAAAGCCGTCTTTAGCTATGTTAAGGATCTAAGTGGCAACTCACAGATATGCACTGAACTAGTGCAAAATAGCACAAAATATACTGAACCTACTGATATTGCCAACATCCTGGCAGATAGATTCAGTGCAAATTTCACCCCCCTATCACCTCCAAAAGGGCCCACAACAATACCGGAAAAGTGTAGTGTCCAAACAATCACAGATGCACAGGTGAAAACAGCTCTTTCATAATCCAAAAACACAGCATCAATGGAACCAGATGGTGTCCCAGGCTGTGTCTTGCATGAACTACAGAACGAACTAACCCCCACCTAAACACACTGTTCAACCTCAGCCTCTCCACAGGCTATGTGCCCATACAATGGCACACAGCAATGGTTATTCCTCTCCACAAACGAGGGGCCACAACTGACCCTGATAACTATCACCCCATAAGCCTGACTAGCCTGGTCTACAAGGCTATGGAGCGCATCATCATGGAACTCATTAACAAAGACATTGGGAACCTCCAAACACTTGACCCGACCCAGTTTGGTTTTGTTAAGGGCAGATCATGCCTACTAAACCTGGTTGACTTCTTCGAGATAGTCACCAAGGCCATAGACGAGGGAAAGGTGGTTCACACAGCTTACCTTGACCTCGCCAAGGCTTTCAAAACCATTCCCCACTCGGGTATTACAGAAAAACTCACCAGCCTGAACATAAACCCCTATGTCACGAGATGGGTTGCCAACTGGCTTATAGACAGAACACACGGCTCCAGGTCCAACTCTAAACCAGTCAAAAGTGGTGTCCCACAAGGCTTGGTCCTGGGACACCTACTGTTCGGCATATACTTCTCAGAAGTACAGGCAAACACAGGAGGACTATGGCTAACCACGTTTGCCTATGACTGCAAACTGGGAGCCATAACTGACTCTCCGGCTGACATGGACATCCTCCAAAAAGGCCTTACTGAGACGGACATCTGGTGTCAAAGTCACGGCCTCAAGCTAAAAGCCAAAAAATGCATAGTCATCCCATTTGGGAAAATCTAAACACCCACAAATTACCACATAGGTGGCAGCCCCCTTAATACAGAAGAGGTAATAAGAGATCTGGAGACCCAAGTAGATAGTAATCCCTCCTTTGACAATCATATTGCCAAAGTAGTTAGGAAATCCTTCTCTGTGGCCCATCTAATTACTAAAGGGTTCGCATCTAGAAATAAAGAGGTTATAGTGTCCATCTACTTGTCACTCATCAGACCCATCATAGAGTACAATGCCCCATTTTGGATGTACCTCACAAGACACTTCCAACAGCTGGAAAGAACACAAAAGTACCTCACCAAGAGGATTACTGGCCTCAAACATATGTCCTATGCAGCCCTACTGAAAACACTCCGGCTGTACTCAGTGGCATATCACTTACTCAGAGGTGATCTCTGCCTGACTTACAAAGCCATGTCCAACTCAGAATTGATGGAAGAAATCCACATCACTGCGAGCCATGCGGTCTAGTGAGCTAAACCTTGCCACAGCAATAAATAGAACATGCTGGAGGGATAGATTCCTGTCACAGAAACTCCCCATGCTTTGGAATAAAATTCCAAATTACATCAGGCAGAGCCCCTCACTAACACTCTTCAAGAGAAACCTTGACGAGTAGATGGGTAACAGAAAATACACCCCTGGGATCACTGCACTGGCTCTGCTTGACAGAGGATCAGTTAATTAATCAATGGAGTGACGAAAGCTGATACAATCTGGCTAGGCTTATAAATGCCCTTGGGCAGATAGCCTAGTACCTACCTATGAACCTATGAACCTATACTATTTCATTAAATGGATAAAATAGATTCTGGAAGTTATAACTATATTTATATTAGGGTGAATCTTTATTCCTAATTAATTTCATTCTTATTCCAAATGAAATTATACCACTTGTTTAATGAATAATTAATCTGATTATTTATTGAGATAGATTCTGTTTTATTGTTGTTATTATTATTATTATTATTATTATTATTATTAAAGTTCATAGAAGACATACATTCAAAAGTTTGATTTTATTTATATATTGACTATAATAATTTGTATTAATCATTGTCAACAAAATACTAAAAGTGAAAATTTTAATTTTTGATTAATAATTATTTTAAATCTTGACTCCTATTTTTTGATTTTCCCTTATGCTATTTGTGAAAGACATGATGGCTAATGTAAATATTAATGGGAAAAGAGAGTATCCCTGTTTAGTAACTTTATTATTATTGAATGACTGTGAAACAAATGGTCTGATATTATTAAAGCGCATGGATTCTACGTACAAACATGTTATTATTCTAATAAAATCTTCTGGGAAATCAAATATTTCAAGTACTTTCAATAAGTAACTCCAATTTACTTTGTTAAAGGCCCTTTCAATGTCCAGGCTACTTATAGAGAAATTCTTGTTATTCATATTTGCTTTATCAGTAACAGTTGTTACTCTCTTAACATCACTAGTAAGCTTGTTAATTATAAGACCTGTTCATCTTTATTAATAATAACATCTATCATGCCTTTTAATCTAAATGCTAAAATTGATGTGAACATTTTGTAACTCATGTTTAAGACTGAGATAGGTGATAGGTCTATATAAAAATATTTGGCTAATTCTTCCTTTCCCCTGCTTGAGTAATGGAGCGACCAAGGAATATTTTTCAAGTTAGTGGAGTCGTATTTGATTTCTGAATATGTGTAATAAACTAAGAACACAAAGGGGTAGCATTTTATACATTTTAGCTATCAAACCTAGCCCAGTGGATATCACATTTTTAGTTCCTATGGTGAGTGGTTTTATTTCCTCAGCCTTCACTTGTCTACTCTATGACCTTGAGCAAGTCACTTACCAGACAGTGCTTGGTAGCAACTGGGAATTTAGGCTAGACTCCTCAGTAGTTCCCTGTAATACAAGCCTAGTAACTACCTGTAAATGTAAGTATTTTTAAAATCCTCAAATTTGATCATACAATAATGTATTCTATAGGCAAGGTGAAAAATTATTTTGTTCCTAAAGCACATTATGTTTGGTTAATGGACAGAAGATTGTACCAATATTCTTAATTTTGATTAACAGGTCTATAGATGCATATAGTCTGCCTATATGGACAAAAGCATAGGAATAATGTGTATAAATAGTGAGCTATTTGAGCTGTATCAATTGTATCTTTTTCATTGCTGTTATCTGACCATTTATTAAGTGGTTTGGCAGAAGCTACATTTAGCTACAAAATGGTTAAGCCCATGCAACAGGCTAGACTGTTATCATCCCAACCTATTCTTCCCCACTCAGCTTTACTCACCATATTAGCAGTACTACCATTAGATCATATGAGTGCTTCTTCTTCTTTCCATCACACTCATATAAATAATTAGTTTACTTTGAATGTTCCACCTTTTCAATGTGTAACTGCAATATTTTGCTAAGATACTGTAATTGTAACTTATGATTCAAAGTGCTTGTGTTTACTATTCTGAAGACTATACCTGCAACATACTGTGATTGCTTGTTACTGTTTACTATCTACTTCTTAATATAATTATGTTTGTATTGTTGTTAATACCATTGTTCTGTGTGGAGCTTTTCTCCCAGGGCCTCCACTGAAAATAGGTGTTCCACCTAGTCAGACTCTCACTGTAAACAAATGTAAAATAAAATAAATAAATAAAATGCTGTTATTCTAGGATTTGATACAGCACTTGAATCTAGTTTATTTGTAATATAATTAAAATCATATAATGCAACCACAACACTGACAAACTAATAAAAATAAAAAAAGAACTGACAGGCAGATCACACTAAATATCAATTTATTAAGCGCTTTTGTCAATAGTAAATGGACTTCTTCAGAATAAAATCCAAACTTCAACCACAACACTTAAATATGGATAAAATCACTAATCACTGAACAACTTAGCAGTGTTTTGAAGTTAAAAGCCGCATGTGTTATATAGCTGGGGAAGCTATATGTGATTATGGAGTAATAAGTTTTACTGACAGTATAAGTGCTTGCCAGTACAGTTTCTTATTACCATCTAGTCACAAATATTTGCTGCTTGTTTCATGTATTTATGACAAGAATTAATGGGAAGGCTATATGACAATCTTGATATTTATTCATACATTCTTTGTAGTACTATTTCTTTATTTTTAACTAGGTGGGTTGTCAGGAAGTAATTAGCCTATCACATGTGATTTTATCCATATTTAAGTGTTGAGGTGAAATTTTGGATTTTATTCTGAAGAAGTCCATTTACTATGGAAGAAAGTGCTTAATAAATTGAGTTTTAGTGTGACCTGTCTGTTGGTTCTTTTTTTATTTTTACAATTAAAATCATCAGCTACTGTAAGACTACCTTTCTAATAACTCTCCAAAATTTCTAGCTGTACTCTTGTGATCTTCACATCCATTTCTGATATCCAGTGAGCATTAGCTAATAATATAGATTGTTTTACTAAATTCATTGTTGGCAATTTAAAGTATTCCTTTTAAAAAAATTGTTTTTGTTAATGATCTTAGGGAAACTCTGAGGTTTTTCTCCATAAAATAGCTGTACCTCTTCACTTTTTCCCTAGGGAGGATGTTGAGATAGTTGGATATCTTTCTCAATCAAATAAGTCTCTTGCAAAAAGATAATATCGTCCTTGCTTAACTTAGATATTTCATTAAAGCTCATCTTTAATTCACAATATTTTGGCCATTGACATTAATAGAAATAAAGTGTACTCATACTATGAATTGTGGTATAACTTCACATAAATTGTTCCCTACATAATTAAAATATCTTGTTAACATTGCCAGAGATTTTATATTTTTCTGCTGTATATTTTGTGTATATGTCTAGTTCAAATATTCCCCACTTAAAGAACAAGTTAACTATTTTAACACCTGGAAAAACTAAAACTAAAATCCAATCAAAATTCCATTCTAAACTCAGGTCCATTCTACACGGATACTGTCAGTATGGCTAACAATCTAAACAAACTACTTGCTTTAAACAAAGTCCTAACTCAACCTACTTGTAACACCCTAAGCAGCTACTATAACTTTGTAGTAACTGAGAATGCATATACTTCCTTCTACATTAGGACATTTCTATTTTAAAAATCAACTTTATGTATTTTAAGTTATTCATATTAGATTATTTACAGGACATTTTAGCCACTCATCCACCTCCCCCAATACTTCTCAGCACACAATGTGACTATCTTATTAATTAGTAATGAAGTTAAAACATGCAATTACTTAATAAGCAACTAACTGTATTATAGATTATAACTATACAATTACTACCACAGATTTTGGTCCAAATAACAAACGTCTGTTAAAGGATCTATACAGGTGGTAGCATGCCAGTAGCTCATGGTACACATGCCTGCTTCCTCCTGCTTGAAAAAGTATGTGCTCTAACTCCCACTATCTCAATCCGCTGTTTCTACATAGTCCTCCTAACATTTGATCTTATAAACTACATAACACTACCAGAACCTAAAGCCTAAACCTAAAACTCTCACCCAGTTCCCAATCCAACTTCTCAGTCCCTTTCCCTAAACCTGCACTCTCCCTCCCTAACCCTAAAGTTCCCAATCGTTTCCTAAATCTAAAACTCCATCCCCCTTAAACCTAAATTCCCCAGTCACTCTCTAAAAATAAAACTCTCTTCCTACTCCCTAACTCTAAGACTCCTCTCCTTCTCCCAAATCCTAATTCTTCTCCACAAAGCTGTATGCCCAAGCTCATATATAAGTCTGAGAATGAGCAGCACTCCCCCCCAACAGCTGTTTGCCCAATCTTAAATTCAAGTTTCAGCACAAGCAGCAGCCTAGCCAGGTTATGAGATGCTGAAGTCCTTGGCTTCAAGACAGGTTTTGAAAGTTTGGGACTCGAGTGTCTGCAGTGAGCCATCTATTAAATGTAGTTTTAAATAGATCATGTTATCTGTACATCTTTCTAGTAGAACGGTAATTAAACATTATAATAGAGGTGGTTTTACGCATAGGAGAACTAAGTAACTGCCTCAGGTACTGTGCTTACAGGGACACCTTTTCCCCTGCTTATTCATTTACTTTTTACAACAATGTTTCATTGCTCTATAAAATAAATAAATACATAAACCTTTAATAGTAACTTAAAATAAAATGGGTCCATGGAATATTGGGAGCTCTGGGGGGGGGGTGGGGGGACACCAACTGATTTAATATTTAAGTCACATCATTACATTCACTTAAACATTGCTAGGTTATGGGAGTAAGACATTGCAACATTCAAATGTATGTGCAAAGCCCTTTCAAGGAGTTGTACTCAAATAGAGAAATGCGCAATTCTGACTGTCGAGAGAGGAGAGGGACAAAATGGAATCAGTGAGATATGCTTTCTTTCACTGTTTTCAATAATGCTGCTAGCAGTGATCAGCCAAATATTTTGGGCGATATTTCTGGCTTTGTGATTTGTGTGGGCAATTGTGAGGGTAAGTACATGCCTCTGTAGTCTCAAGCTGCACCTGCATATCATATTGATTATTAATACAAGCAGAATTAAAGTAAAAATTGTTCATAATAAGTTCTTCAAATGGAATAACATTGTCAATACTGCCTCCCAAAATGATTATACCTGTTTGCCATAACACTGTATTAAAAACAGCGCAAGACGAACTAGTAACCGCAACATACGTTTTATTTAGGTGCAGTACATTTTTTAGATGGAAATGATAATTCTGATGTTGAAATATGGATGTTAAAGTTCTTCAGACTCTCGGAAGAATTGCCTTCTTCTAGAATGTAAACATTCCCATCAGTTTTCTAAAAGTCACATCCTCCATTCAGAGCTGATTGCAAATGGGCAGGGCTTCCTCTTTATGTCATAGATGTTTCTGCAAACCGTCCTCCATTCAGAGCTGGGTCTATATTATGTGATCGAAGAATCTCTTCCTCTAACACATAATATTTGACACATATACAGCGAATGCTGTAAACCACGAATGACCACGTCCTTGAATTTTTTTCCTCAGGAAAAAATTCACGTAGTCATAAAATAAAAAAACAAACTTTAAAACACTAATCAAGTGGGGGGCTTTGCCCCCATACCCCCTAACTAAATATACCAACTCTGAGATCGCTCTTCATTGAAGAAAAGGGCAATTCCCGATAACGGCCAACTGATTTTTTTCCGGAGGAAAAAATTTGAGGAAACGGCCATTCGCAGTTTACAGCTTTCACTGTATATATGTTGATTATTATGTGTTTGAAGAAGAGATTCTTCTATCACATAATATAGACCCTTCGGAGCTGAAGCTGAGTTGTTGGACCCTCGTCCATTGCTGATAGATGTCTTGGTAAGTCATCCTCCCTTCGGAGCTGAAGTGGAAGGAGAATGAGAAGAACCCTGGGTGCTAATAATAGGGGCAGTTTTAGACTGAGAAAGTAAGTCAATCAAATAAGTAAGTTACCCCTTCATGATAGCTACCTCAGAAGGCAAATTGTTAACCTCTTCCCGATGTACTGGTAAAAACATAGATGGAGTGTCATCCTGTGGATCCATTAAATGGTTCTTTTCCTCCACAAATGACAAAAATACTAAAAGGAATCTTTACTCAAAACAACTAATACAAATACTAAAAGTAACACTATGAGCCAAGGTCCAAGGATTTACAAAGAAATTAAAATAAATCTATTTATTAGAAAATAACCACCATTTGTCTTCAATTTTCTAAGTTTATAGTTGGCATCATTGACTCTGTTCCCTCTAATCCTAAGAGTGGGGATATGACTGAGGTTTTAAAAAATAAAGAACTGAAATGGTAGTTAAAGCTGCAAGCCACCTTGTACCCTGGATTAAATTAATATATTTCCATCCAACTTATTTTAATTAAGAGTGCCACAAAATTTTAAACATACAGTTATTTATATATTTTTTATACGTTTGATATTTCTGAAGATGTGTTTTTAGTTAATTTATTTGTATAGATTTTGGCATTCATTTTTAATGTCGGTTGCACTTTGAATCCCACTGCTCAGTTGTTTAACTGAATAATTAAGTAAGTGTGATTTTATTATAAAAAGGATCTTTGGAATGCTTTCTGTGATTCTGATGAAGTCCTGCAGTATTAAGGATGAAAGTGCTTAATCCATAGTGGTTATTTTCTAATAAGTGGATTTATTTTAATTTCTTCGTGAATCCTTGGACTTTGACTCATAGTGTTACTTTTAGTCTTTACACTGAAATAAATGTTATTACTGATTACACAATAATTTTGGCAGTACTCAATTGGATATTTTGGGCAATTTTTTTCTGGCCTTGTGAATTGTGTAGGTAGGAGGGATAAGGGAAATGGAATGATGAGATAAGTGTTATTACTGATTGTACAATAATACTAACAGTGATCAATCAAATAGTGTTGGCAATATTTTTCTGGCTTTATATGATTTGTGTCAAACAACTTGGATTGGAATACTTTAATGTGTGGTAATTTGTTTGTATGGACTGTGGAGGTGAGATAATATCACATGGACATCAGACCTTGTGGCTATAACTGCTGGTTGGTGTTGGCTGGATGAAAGTTACTGATCTTGTCTTTGCTAAGTATAAAAAGTCACTATCTGCCTTTGAAGGACTAGTGTGGTTTTGTAAGAAGTAAGATGAACTACTTAACTGGACACCTGATATACACAGACAGCATAATGCAAGAAATCTGGACTAAGCCTAAAATAATGGGGGAGGCAGATTTTAAATATTACTCATAAATTTAGAAAGTTGCTAGAATAACATCATTTGTGTTAGCATACATTTTCTGAAGGATATGAAGTTCGAAACTCAAACGTATGTCATTATATAGTAACTTCAATCCTCACTGATTTGCCAGAAAAACGCAAATTTTATTAGGAACAGACCAAAATTAAGAGGTAAAATCTGGACATTTGAGAGGTATGACAGACAGTTTAGGTATAATTGCTGTGGCTGTCTTCTATGAAAGAAAATGGCTAACTGCCTGCTGCTGTTGGCTTATAGTTTTGGCTTTGTATGGCTAATGTGATTATGTGAAGCAACATGCAATATTTTAATCTGTGACAACTGTTTGAAACAAAGGTGAAATGCATTACAGTCATCCTGTTGTATCACAATCAGGCATCTGAACTGTAAATAGAAGTGGCTACAACTGCTTGGTAGGGGTTGACTAGATGAAAGTAACTAACTGTTGTCATTTGTTCAGTTTAATAATCATGTCTCAAAAAAAAAGAGATAAATGCATCACTGAATACACAGACCTGCAGAACTTCTACAGAAAGGTGGCTCTCGCACAACAAGACTGTATAAGTGCATTTTGACATGGTCTTAGTAATTGCCTGTCTCCTCAACCCCACTTGGTCTAAAATCATCCCTGTACATAGTTGTACACAGAAGGTTGCTTTACTTTTGTTGCAGCTGATAATGCTGTCATTATTTCTTTAATCTTTCTCCCAAACTTCAGAGTTCGCTATATCTTTTTTGTTGAGCTGGGGACAGTGTGGTCATTTTTTTTTTTTAATTTCCTCAAAAAATTCAGAGTGCACAGAGGGTCACTATAACTTGTATTGGAGTACGCTACTATCAGCAAGAGTAACAAGTTGGAAACATTATTTTAATCATTATTGTTTTTTAATTTTCCTCACAATAAAACATCTGATGCATATACAGGTGGCTATCTTTTGGGGGAGAGTAAATAATTTATAGTGATGTACTTACCATAGCTCTGTATCTGTGCCTGTTTTCCTCCTTCCTCAACTGGTGAGTCTCGGATCTGACATAGGATTCATCCGCAGCCACTCAAATAGACTTTAGGCTCCATAGGTCAAGCTCCTTCCCTTACCCATAATCCTTCTCTTCTCTTCTCCTCAGTTACCTCAGATCAATTTTGCCCTCTATCCAGTTAGCCACAAAAATACCAAATTGTATCAGCCACTAAAAAATTTCTGAGGCAAAAAGAACAAAGTATTGTTCAACAATAGCAATGTTGATGAAACAGAGAAGAGAATTTCTGGAGTCCACAAAGCAAGACCATCAAGGAATATCCTTTGGGCATACTAGGAGACAAGCACAAGGATGGACAACTGGAGGGTGGGAAGTTGAGGAAGAACAAAAACAGACAAAACAGATGTAGAGTTATGGCAAGTACATAACTTTAAAATCAGATGTTGTCTTTTTCGTCCATTACTCAACATGATGGGACAGAGTCCTCAGCTAGAGTAGTCTTGGTTAGTCCTCAAGAAGGGATATTCCATAGAATAGCAGAGCCAAAAGCTGCTCTATTCCTAGATAAAATGTCCAACTTGTAATGAGATATGAAGGTATGAGCACTAGACCAAGCAGCAGCTGCACATATGTCAACAATAGAAGCTTTGGAGTTGAAAACAGAAGATGCAGCCATAACCCTGGTAGAATGAGCTTTATGATGTTTAGATAGTGATAGACATTTAGTTTTGTAAATGAATACAATGCAATCAGTGAGCCACCTCTCTAGGGTTATCTTTGGCATTGGTTTGTCCAGGTTAGCCTTGGAGAAATAGATAAATAACTGTTCTGATTTACATTGATCTGTTGTTCTGTGAATGTAAATTCTGAGTTGACTATGCATGTCCAATAAATGGAGCATGTATTCACCCTTGTTAGAAAATTTTGAGAAGAAAAATGGTAGGTTAATAGTCTGGTTAAGGTTAGCTTCTCTGACCACTTTAGGCAGAAAGGAAGAATTAGTCTGAAGGGATACTCTGTCCTTATGAAAAATTAGATAAGGTGGCTAGGAAGAAAGTGCACAACGCTCTGATACCCAACTAGCTGACATAATGGCAACCAATAAAAGTGTTTTCCAGGATAAAAACTTTAAGTCTGTTCTGGCTGCAGGCTTGAAGGGAGGCTGAGTCAAGGCTTGTGGAATAAGTGTAAGGTCAGGGGATAGGATCCTTAGTAGGAGGGCAAAGAAGTGTTGTGCCCTTAAGAAGTGCTTTGCACAATTTCAAGGAAGCTAGAGAAGAGTTCTTTTCACCCAAATGAAAATTTGATATTGCAGCTAGTTGCACTTAACTGTGGAATAAGTAGTCCAATTATTGAACATGGAAGCTAGAAAATCAAGAATAGCTGGAATCTAAGATGAAAATAGATCTAGATGTCTCTGTTGTGCCCATATTGAAAATCTTTTCCACTTGCTCTTGTAAATCTTCCTGGCAGAGGCCTTCTGGAATGACATAAGAACGTGGTGAACAGAAGAAGAAAGCCTGGAATTTCTAGTGATCACTGGAAGTGTAAAAAACATGTGGTCAACTTGACAGAGTTCACATTCTGTAGAGACAGGCCGGACAGGTGAGACAAAATGTCCTGAACTAGACCCAGCACCCAGGTAGGGTGAATTATGTGAGGTGACAGAAAGGGAAATCACAATTGGTGAGGCCAGAATGGGACAATGAGGATAACCTTGCTCTTCTGTTGTAATGCTTTCTGAATAAACTTTGTGATGAGAGGAGTTGGAAGTAAGGCATATAGTAGACTGGAGGTTCAGTTGTGAACCAGAGAGTTTTTTGGTGACTTCACCTCTGGGGAATTAGGGCAAAATACCTGCTGCAGTTGATGTTGAGAGGGTAAGCGAATAGGGCATATCATAGTTGACTTCATTGGTGAAATATCATTTCTGCCACTGATTGATTGAGAGACCACTCATGGGGGAGCAAGATGGACCTGCTCAATTTGTCTGTTAACACACTGGTTTTCTCCAGGATGTGCACTGCCAAGAGAAAGCAGATGGAAGAAATTGCCCATTGCCAGACTCTCATTGCCTCCCTGCATCAGGTTCCCCTCATTTTTGATGTACTAGACCACAGACATGTTGTCTGTCTGAATAACAATCATCCCTAAAGGGAGAACATCTTGAAACCTCTACAACACTAATAGAACTGCTCTCATTTCAAGAATGTTGATGTGAAGAGTGGCCTCTGTCTGGGACCATATGTCTTGGACTGTTCTTCCCATATAATGCTCCCCTACCATAGTTGGGAGGCATCTGTGGTCACCTTGGCTTTGGGCACAGGCACAGAAAAAGGGCATCCCCAAATGACTTCTTCTGCTTGTAGCTCCATGCTATGTGATACCTGCAAATGTTCATAATACGAATGAGTGCCGTCAGTGGATGGTGTCTGATGGACCACTGTACCACTAGGGTCCACTGTAAGCCTCTCATGTGAACGTGAGCCAGTGGTACTAGAACTATTGATGCTGCCATTGACCCCAGTTTGTAAGATTAATTTGGTAGGGGGGGGGTGAAGAGAAAGAATGTGCAGTGCTTGTCTTTATAAAGTGTCCACACTTGTCTGTGGTAAAGTTGCTATTTGAAATCTGGCATTTAGATGGGCACCAATGAACTCTAGGGATTGCATCGGGGAGAGCTGTGATTTGTTTTAATTTATAGTAATACCTAACTAAAGACATAAATAAAGCAAGTAATCCCTAGCTTGAATGAGTAGATGCCTGGTGGAAGCAGAAACAAGCCAATTGTTTAGATAAGGAAACACCTGGAATCTGTGTAGTCTCAGGTGAACCAGAACCACTGCCATGCATTTGATGAACACCAGGAGCTGTGGTGAGACCAAAAGGCAGCGCTCTGAATTGGTAGTGACTAGCTCACAACCAGAGACATAAATATCTCCTGGAGCACCTGTGTATCTTAGGATGGTAGTACACATCCTGGAGAACTGTGCAGCACATCCAATCATCCTTCCTTTACAATAGCAGGATGGACTGAACTGTGACCATCCAGACCTTTGAATGTTTTACATAGTGATTTAGATTACTTAGATCCAAAATTGGTCTGAGTTCCTCTGTCTTTTTTGGCACTAAAAAAGAATCTTGACAAAGTTCCGGATCCTTGTTGGTCTAGGGGGATCAGCTGGATGTCTATTTTTCTCAGCAGCTTTTCTATCTCTATGGCTGCAGCTTTCCTCTGACTAGGTGATAGATTAGGGATTCTTTTGTTACATTCTGGGGGAAGAAGGGAAATGGTATGTAATAACTTCTGGATATTATATTCTGCAAAATATAAAATAAAAATATATGTCAAGGAGAAACTGCAGACAGCAACACAACTCAGGCTATTCGTACAAAAAGCTTTAATAAACCAAACATAAGATAAGCACTTTCATCCTACTAATTTCAGGCTTCTTCAGATGAATTGCCTTTACTTACACTTCAGTTAAATAGTGAACTCAGCCAATCATATAACATCCATAATTAACACTTAAAACTTTTAAAAAGCAACTGCTCCCTAATAATATAACACTTTTATACATATAACAACAACATTAAAAGACCAGAAGCAATAAAAATAAAAATAAAAAATTCATCCCAACAGAGTGTGGCCTCCCTGACATCACAGATGCACAGGTGAGAGCTGCCCTTTCCAAAGCAAAAAAACACAGCATCAATGGGACCGGACGGTGTCCTGGGCTGCATTTTACATGAGCTCCAAGAAGAACTGAACCCTCACTTAAAATCACTGTTCATTCTCAGCCTTACAACAGGATATGTACCCAAAGAATGGTGTACAGCAACAGTGGTCCCACTCCATAAAGTGGTGCCACAACGGACCACAGAAACTATCGCCCTATAAGCCTAACTAGCCTGGTCTGCAAAGCTATGGAGCGTATCATCATGGAACTCATAAACAAAGACATTGGGAACCTCCAAACACTGGATCCTACCCAATTCTGCTTTGTTAAGGGCAGATCTTGCCTCTTGAACCTGGTCAATTTCTTTGAAACAGTCACCAAGGCCATAGACGAAGGGAAGGTAGTCCACATAGCCTACCTTGACCTTGCAAAAGCCTTCGACACAATACCCCACTCGGGCATCATAAATAAGCTCACCAGCTTAAATATCAACCCTTATGTCACAAGATGGGTTGCAAACTGGCTTAGGAATAGAACCCACATGGTCAGACTCTAAACCAGTTACAAGTGGCGCCCCACAAGGCTCAGTCCTGGGACCTCTCTTGTTCGGTATATATTTCTCTGAGGTACAGGCTAACACAGGAGGACTATGGCTGACAAAGTTTGCAGATGACTGCAAACTGGGGGCCATAATTGACTCGCCGGCTGACACAAGCATCCTCCAAAAAGGTCTCACAGAGACGGATAACTGGTGCCAGAGCCATGGCCTAAAGCTAAATGCCAAAAAATGCATAGTCATCCCCTTTGGGAAAAACAAACTGCCCACAAATTACCACATAGGTGGTAATCCATTAAGTACGGAAGAAGTAATTAGGGATTTGGGGACCCAAGTAGATTGCAATCTCTCCTTTGACAATCACATTGCCAAAGTGGTTAGAAAGACATTCTATATAGCCCACCTTATCACGAAGGGGTTCACATCTAGATCAAGAGAGGTCATTGTGCCCCTCTACTCATCACTCATCAGGCCCATAATTTAATACAATGCCCCATTTGGGATGTACCTTACCCAACACCTGCTACAACTAGAAAGACCCCAAAAGTACCTCACCAAGAGGATCAAGGGACTCAAACAGATGCCCTACGCAGTTAGGCTAAAGAAACTCCAGCTCTACTCAGTTGCTTACCACCTACTCAGAGGCGATCTGTGCCTGACGTATAAAGCCATGTCCAACCCAGAATTAATGGACATGCTCCACCTCAAGAAATTCAAATCCATCAGAACTACACGCTCCAGTGACTTAAACCTCAACACAGAAATAAATAGAACATGCTGGAGGGACAGATTCATATCCCAGAGGCTCCCCTCACTCTGGAACAAAATCTCAGTCCATGTCAGACAGAGCCCCTCAATGACCCTCTTCAAGAAGAATCTTGACGTTTGGATGGGAGATCGTAAATTTACCCCTGGAATATCTTCTGTGTCATTGCTAGACAGAGGCACGGTAAACTAACCTTAAATGGGCTATCTTCTGTGACCTACTATACACATGCACAGTCAACTAATCTAAGAAGGGTGGCGAAAGCCAAACACACTCTGGCTAGGCTTGCAAATGCCTTAGGGCAGATAGCCTAGTATCAACCTATGAACCTATGAACCTATAAATACAATTTTTCAACCCCTTGTTTTTCCAAACCCTTTTTTCTAATAACCCATACAAGCATAAACATAAACATAAGTCTGCCTAAGTAATGCCTTCAGCTTCAACACACAAGCCAGTGATGTCAATTCATTAAGTCCCAGCCAGTGGTCTGCATTAAGTAAAAGTTGCCAATAAAGCTCTCTAAATTCCAACAAAAGCTGCCAGGGACCATCTCTTGGTTTTTTTGTCAGTTGTTCCAATACCATAAATTTTAAACTATGGTCACTAAAACTTTCTATATGTTTAGCCAAGGTAGTGGACAGTTTCTTTGAACAAATGTCATACAACTGTTTATAAACCTGATCTTTTAACATCCATTCGGTCTTCCCCACATAGAAGCAATTACAAGCTTGGCATAAAGCAATGTAGACCAAACAGGTGCTGTTACAATTAAACTTTCCCTTTATAAAATAACACCTCCCTCCAATAGTTTGTTTGTTTCTTTCTTTCGGCTTTTCCCGGTTAGGGGTCGCCAGAGTGGAACTCCGGTCCGCTAATGATTGGCAGTAGAAAGAATTATTATTGCAAATCCATTTACACATAATACATTGCCCACACTTGTTTGTTTCCTTTTGCATCACTACCTTCTTCTTTCCTTGATCTTAACTCAGAAGTTTCCAAATAACTTTTCAGGTTTTTCCCATTTCAAAACACTGTTTATGATTTACCTAGGAACGCTACCTGTAAATCCCCACTTTCTTGTAGCAAAGGCCAGTTTTTATCCACTATCTACTAAATAAATTTACTTTGCAAATTAAAATCTGCAATAAAAGCAGTCTCAAAAAGTCCTGAATGCTCATCCCCAAAACTAGGTCTGAGGTGTATCCCGTACTAAAACCCCTCCCAACAATGGGTTAAAGATCTTCCTATTCCTTTTAATAACAACCTCATTCTTAACTTTATTGACTAAGTCTTGTGGGTAACCTCTCTTAATAAACATTTGTGTAAGAATATAACTTTCATTCAAAAAATCTTTATTGTAAGTAACCATTCTAGCTGCTCGAACAAAATTACCTTTTACAGAGACTTCTGAGCAAATGGATGGTGCTAGAAAAATGCAAAAAAGAGTTAGAATAAGTTGGTTTATGATAAATTTTATAAAAGTAACATTCATTACTGATATCCTTTTGTAACAAAACATCCAAATAGCAATACCAGCTGTCTCTTTCTGTAAAGTAAATACCAAAAATCTGTAGGTTGGTTAATATACTCAAGAAATTCATCCAAACTATCAGATGATCCAGACCAAACTAGAAACAAATCATCCAAGTACCTGGTATAATGTCGTAAAAACTGAACATAAGGGCCTTCCAGTATAACTTTCCTTTCCCACTTTGCCATAACTACATTAGTGTAAACTGAACCACAGTTTGCCCGCATAGCTACCCCTGTTTTTGGTGGTAATATTTACCATTAAATATAATGAAATTCTTAAGTAATACAATTTCAAGCAATGTCACCAACAAGTTAATACTTCCGGTGTCCAACTGCTTTGCTTCCAAAAATTCTGTGAACCAATTCAAGCCCAGATATGGGGGGTGACTGTATGCAAATCCTTAGCATCAATAGCCACCAAAATGTCTGATTCGTGAAATTCAACCATGTTGATCTTCGTTAAAAAGTCCCACGAATCTTTACAAATTTGCATTTCATCTGATAGAATGTTCTTTAATTTATAATCAATAAATTTTGCACAGGTTTGCGTGATGCAGCTTCTACTATCCACTATAAGTCTCATTGGTGGAGTTTGTATGTTTTTGTGTATTTCTGGAATACCAAAAAGGGAGGGGGAAGTGGGAATGAAATGTCTAGGTAGTTAAATTCCTCAACAGATATACTACCATCAATGAACAAGTCATGTATATTGTTTCTAATATGTCCATGTGCTTGATATACTTCATTCAAGAATACTTCTTTGTACACACTATTTTGAAGCATAAGTTCCAGTCTCATTCTGTAATCATTTTACGTCATCCCCACAACTCCACCCCCCCCTTGTCCAGTTTCATGTATCTCAAATCTGACTGATACTTTTCCAAAAAGTTTGTTTGGCATTAGTTAAATTACCCTTTACCTTGTTTTTCCTCTTTAGTTAGATTCTTAATGTCCATTTCACACATACGATAAAACAGTTGCAAGGTAGGATTCAATGGGGGGTTATAAACGCTGGAGATACATAAAGCATCAGATACAGGGACTGAATTCTTAAAAAGAAGTTTAAAATTTACCTTTCTGACAAAACACTTCAAGTCAATCAACACTTGGAGAAAATTTAAGCTCCATGATGGCACAGAAGTCATTCATTTTGCTAGTAGTTGAAGGGCTGAACTGTCAAAGTGCTCCTGACTAAAATTATAGATGTGAAAATCCCCTTCCACATTACTTATGATCTTACAACATTGCAAAAATGAGTCAGGATCATCCAACGAGATGTTACTTACGTCAGACAAAGCAGTCAGGCTCATGGTGGGTGTGTTTGGTACCTGCTCTTCCATTAGTGTTGGTGTGGAGGAGGGTACCCCATACTGATTTGCGATTGGTTCTGGTAGTTCATTGTCCCTTTCGAGTTTATTGGCAACTATTTCTTAATGCACACCACTGGCCGGGACTTAATGAATTGATATCCCTGGCTTGTGTATGGAAGCTGAAGGCATTACGTAGGTAGACTTATGTTAATGTTTATGTTTGTATGGGTTATTAGAAAAAAACAAGGGGTTGAAAAAATTGCATTTATGAATTTATTTTTATTTTTATTGTTTCTTGTCTTTTAATGTTGTTATTTTATCTATAAAAGTGTTACATTATAAGGGAGCAGTTGCTTTTTAAAAGTTTTAAGTGAGTTAATTACGGACATTATGTGATTGGCTGAGTTCACAATTTAATTAAACTGTAAGTAAAGGCAATTCATATGAAGAAGTCTGACATTAGTAGGATGAAAGCACTTACCTTATGTTTAGTTTAGTAAAGCTTTTGGTATGAATAGCATGAGTCGTGTTGCTGTCTGCAGTTTCTCCTTAACATTCATTTTTATTTTATAGTTTGAGTTTTCTTTCAGCTTTTTTTATTATATTCTGCACCCAAGTGTCTTTGATAATGGCTATCCAGGCTTTTGGGTGTAAAGATATGTGCGTTCTGACTGCTTTCAGAGTGCAGCAGTCAGGTAACCCTTCAAGGACACTAAAAAGGGTACTCTGAAGCCTTGATGTTGTGGGCAACTCTGGCACGAGGATGGCATCTTCCATTAGAATTTCCTCCTCTGCTGTGAGAAGAGGCTCTATCTCTATAGGAGTCCTGTTGTGACTCTTGTGATTTTCTGACCCATAACTTTCTGAAACCTCTCTGGTTTTGGGAAAAAGTCCTGGGGGGGTAGAAAAATGGATTCCAACAGTAGACAGAGTCTTCCCATCTTGCTCACTCGTGGAGAAAGTTTCTTTTGCCTTGGGTCCAAACAGTGTGGATCCATCAAAAGGGGCATTGATGAGAAAAGACTTGAAGGGTTCCACAAAATCACAAAGGTACATCCAGATGTGCCTCCTGACAGTTGTACCTGAACCCACCCCTCTAGATGCTCCCTCTGAGACATGAGAAATCAGCCTCATGGAAGCATTGGATAGGGACTGAAAGTTGGCCATTTGAGAAGAAACTGTCTTTTTGTTCCCTGCAGACATGGCCCCAGAGAGGATATTTGAAAACTGTTTTATCAGTTCTCTCTGAAATTTTGTCACATTTGCCAAATAATTCAGAGATATGAGAGCAAAGGTTGCTGAGGAATAATTACACCTTCCATATCTGTCCATTGCCCTGTACTCCCTGTTAGGGAGACAGACAGAAGAATTCTCTCCACAAGCTCTTTTTTAGTGGCTGCTGAAACCAACATAGTATCCACTGGGGAACTCTTGCGCCAATGAGCCTTACTTGGGTGCTACAAGGTACTTGACAGGGTGCTTGGGAATGGGCTAAGCGACATCTGGATCCTTCCAGACCTAGTGGGAGATAAGATCTACATCTCATCCACTGGGGGAACAACCCAAGTCATAGCTGAGCTGGTTCCAAAAGCCTCAAGAAACACTAACTCCTCTTGGGAAGGGAGTTCAGAAGACCAGCCACCTTTCTATCTCAGAAGTTTGAGTATTTCACAGAATGAGATGTCCATGTAGAACCCCCATTCCTTCTAAGGGTATTGTGGCCTCAGATCCCTACCTCAATGTAGTAATTTCCTCCACAGTTATAGTGCAGTCTTGCTTAGACAGAACGTGCTGGATGAATGAATGAATGAATGAATGATTGAACAAATGCAGGAAAAGAACTAAAGAGTAAGACAAACAGGAAAAACATAATATGGAAGAATGGGATGTAGGCCAGGATGGGAAGGACAGTTCGTTGGGGGGTAGGGTACCATGGACTCTTTTCAGCTAGGACTCCATTTTTCCAAAGGCCAGCCCTGTGTTACAATAGCTTATTTATATACAGTCTTGTAACAATGTATGCATATACCTTTTCATAACATAACATATAAATAAATTAATTTTCCATTTTCTGCTGTTACTATGGACAGAGTAACTACTGGGGCCATCTACCACATTCATGTATACTTATAGGATGTATTTTTCCACACAACATTCCTTTGATATCAGATCACCTTCAGGTAAAAACATATATTTTCCAATTAACTGCTCTCAAAGCTACTTTTACTAGTTATTCAATTTGTTTATTAGTTAACAAAGCTAAACTGATTGCTAATGTTACAGCTTAGCTCTGTTTCAGAGTATTGATATGTTTCTGCTGTACATATAAACTAAAAATTAACAACACATTCATCAGTGAAGCACTAACAATACACTACCCCCTTTTCTCCTGTGACATCACACGTGACTAGGCCTGAGAAAAGGTGTAGTAGGAGCCAAACAAGGAATGTGATCTCTTGATTTTATGTGATAATACCAATACTGTCCTTGGTTTAGTTTTATCTTTTAGAAAGGCTTAAGAGCAAGGCACTACATGTAATCAGCTAGAAAGTCACGGTGAGGGTGACAGTCCCACCTGGTGATCCAAACACTTCAATTTAAATTAGGAAAACAGAAATACACTGATGGATAAGCGGTAGAGGGAGCTAATGTACTGCTCCACAAAATGTATTCTAAATTTTTACGAATCTGTTACTTTCAGCACATGGAGAAAATGTTGCAGCTGTTCATTCCAACTCACGGCAAATTAAATTTCCTCTGCAGTGTATTACTTTTGTTTGATTTCTGCAATTTTAAATTAAACATTTCAGTCATATTTTTCAGGAAAAGATGACTTGTAAGTACACTAGTTCAACAGTAAAGACAACTCATTGCTGATTTGAATCTAGTCTTGCCATTCACTAATTTTAAAAAATATTAATTTTAGAAACAGTAAAATATGTTTTATTACATGTTTAGTTTTTATTTATTTATTTTTTTATTTTGCGCTGAAAGAACATGAACAGCTACTGATTAAACTAAACATATCTGTTACATTCCTAACTCTAATAGTCACACCCATTCCTGGCTTAAGTTTGTGATTTCCTAGCTGTTTCATGATATCTCTGAAAACTGTCACACACTGATTAGTTATAATTCCAAGATCTAGGGAGCTGACATCACCAAATTTCCAGGAAATGTACAAACTGACTTTGCACACGGGGGGAGGGTACATTCTGTAGTTGCAAAATCAAACAGAAAATGATGAGATAATCTTAAAAGGAAACAAATATGTGCATCAGAAGAATAACCCATGGCTCACAGTAAAAGACAAGGAAAATAGTCAAATGAAAGACATTTAAAACAATCTTGTAACACTTTTGGAAGTCTTATTTTTAAGTTATGAAATAATAAAATGTTAGATCCTGAGCAGTCAGGCACTTCTTTTACCCAAGCCAGTATCCGACTTCCGCATCACAGATGAAATGCCCTATGGAATAAGCACAGTAAGGTATTCCACAGGGAATGTTATGAGTAGTGGTATAATAATGAGCAACAGGTACTTAGGTGTGCTTCAGCAATCAGGTACGGAATTCTATTACACTTTGTCATATCTTATTTTTTTCTTTTATCTTTATTTTAATCCTGCAACTTTTTGTTTATGGAGGTCAGAAGTGTGGGCCTAGGAGATTCTAAGTCTGAATACCAATTCAGATCTGATGGAGACTTCTGAATTCCAATAACATTTTGGCTATGATATTTCTGCAATAAGAATCCTTTTTTTATGTTGGAGTTTTACATATGGTCCAGCCAGCATACTGATTTTCCAAGGAATAGGTTTAGTTCAATTACGTTAATCTGTCCCTTATTAGTTGCAGTCCATTGTGCCTGTTACTGTGAGAAGCTTATGCATGTATGTGTGTGTGTGTGTGTGTGTGTGTGTGTGTGTGTGTGTGTGTGTGTGTGTGTGTGTGTTTGTGTCTGTGTGTGCTCACAAAAACTTACTGTACTCCCGGAATAAAATCTAATATACTCTGATTTTCTCTTGTACCATTTTCTTTTGAGGACTCTGTATTTGCGAAAAGAACTGGTAAAGAAATGTAAGTCAATAATATTCCAGTCAAATTAGCAAGTGACCTGTTTTCGTATCTCTGAGTCAGCAGTTTCCATGGCCAGACTACCTGTTTAGTGTCATACATTTTTTTGACCTCATCTCCTGATTAATTTCAGGAGGAAAGCAGTCAGCTCAGCTGGAATCCACTCGAGGTTAGCCCAGCATGTGCAGAACATGTGTTAAATATACAAATTTGCACAACCATTTGTGCTCACATGAGAGTGGAAAATGAAACATGCCTAATTAAAGCTTTGCAGCTGACTATTACAGGGAAGAACATTGCAAAATAACTGTATAAGTTTATGACACATGCACAATCCTTTGAAATGTTTGATACTAAAATATAATCATTACATGACTACAGAACCATGAGATTACTAACAGACCAATTGTGTAAATGCACAACCCTGCACACTTGTAAAATTCAAGTCTCTGTTTTTAGCAATCGCTAGACTACACTTTTTTTCTTAAAATAAATATAATTTGAAACAAGGTAACATCAATGAGGATCACAGAACCTTGGCCCTCTAAATGGTTTACCTGGCGTCCATGACTGGAGACCTTTTTCTTCCAGAGATGCTCTATGTACAGTGAATTTCCCTGTGAAGTACCTTTGTTCATTAAATCGCTTGTAATTAAAAAAAAATAAGATGCCCAGTAAAAGACACATGCCAATTAGCTCATTTACATCGCATAGTCATTTATACAAATATTCGTGATGCCTGTTTCTCTGTACCCCCTCCCCAGTAACAATCTAGCCTTCTTTCCTTACTTACCCATTTGCTTCCTTACGTACTGTCTTCAAGGACATTGAGAGAGTGAAGGAAAAGCCAGCAATGATAGGTGTCATCCAGTGAGGGACAGGATTTTTTGAATGTTTACCAACTCAAACACGCACAAAGGCTAAATAGCTGGTGTTTTGCCCTCTAAGCTAAGTCAGTAGAGGTGCATGTTATGCACATGAACAGTACTCAACTGAAGTGCTACACACTCTGGCAGAATTCTACTCACTAGAATCGTTAATGCAGAAGCTGTACATCTGAGCCTTCCCCAGGTGGCGGGCCTATAGGTGGACTTAGTGAACTCCATCTGTATGGCATGGCATGAGCAAGTCACCATCAGCTCGTGCAGCTAGTGAAGTCCATTTAGGAAGTAGTCAGGGCCAAAATCTCTCTGGATCTCTCTCATTTGTACAGATGTAAGATATTGTATATACCAATGCATCACAATGTAAACGTGGCACACTTGACTAACAGCAAGCAGGAATTTCAAATGCAGCATTATTAACATGTTTTAGAAGTTAAGCACAGATGACACAACGTCACAGTGAGCAGTACTGTTACCTGAAAGCAAGAGGTTTCGCAATTCAGTTCTTAACTATGGTGCCTTTTGGGCAGAGTCTACATGTCTTTATTGTGTCTGCACATTTTTTTAGGTACTCTGATTTCCTTGGAATGATGATGCTAAATTATCAGTAGATGTGTGTGTGTGTGTGTGTGTGTGTGTGTGTGTGTGTGTGTGTGTGTGTGTGTGTGTGTGTGTGTGAGTGATATGGAAGAATGGCCTGACAATCTATTTTCATTCCCTACTTGCCCAGTAAACTCTGTGCTTTACAGCTGCTGTTCATGAGATCATTGTAGTAGTCAGATGTGAATCTGTAGCATTAAATGGATGGTAATTAAGCAAAACTAGAATAAAAACAGTACAATTAAAAGAATACAGAATAAAACTGCATTTGATACTCATATAAAATGTGAGATATTTAAAACAGATTACATACCAGCTTAAACAAAAACAGGTATTTAGACTAGAGACTCTGTATTTACAAAAAAAAAAAAGAATGGTGTGACTGTATTTCGTTAGTAACTGAAAAAAATGGTCTGGATGCACCGGAAACCAATAAATAATTTATTCCACAGATAAATACAAGCGCTTTCACCCGGCCGTAGTGCTGGGCTTTTTCAAGTAAAAGCAAACACATGCAAACACAGACCAATATAAATACTCTTTCCCTTAAAAAAAAAAAAAAGGCGCCAAAAATCCCTTAAAGGGACATTTACATTCATTGCTCTAAAAATAAATCTGCATAGCAAAGTGCAAAACACAAAATATATGTGAAAAAGTATATAAAACATATAAATACATGTGTTTAAAATATTGCACTATTTTCCATTCATAAAGTACATTAATACAGAATACCCAATGTTGTTTAAACCCGTATTGTGGTTGCCCAAAAAAAGAACAATGTAAGTTTATATGGGTGGCAAAAATCTTTTTGCTTTTTTAATTAGATAAGGTTTAATTGAAATATGATCATTGATCCCTGGGTAACTGGTTGCATTCTATTTAATCTGCCAGTAGGTCTCCCTGCAACATAACCAGTTTTCCCAGTCCCCTTCCCTAGGGTCAATTACTACATGTTACAAAATTCCAAACCTAAAGCCATTGTGTGTTGGTTCAGCTTGCAAGTGCCTGTAAAGTGCATTATTCACATTTTTCTTTCTAATACTGTAGGTGTGTTCATATATTCTTTTATTTAGTGCCCTTTCAGATTTACCTACATAAAAACTGGGGCAGTCCCTGCAAACAGATAAGTAAACAATACCCTTAGTCTGACAATTACCCCTCACAAAAGTGATTCTACTGTTCATACTATTTTCTAAAATAATTTGCTCTTTGTCAATGATGTATCTACAATAAGGGCACCTGCCACATTTCTTGGTCCCCACCCCTGAAACTTTAGTGACTACCTTTTTGTTTGTTTCAAACAATTTCTTCAAATTGACCCCCGTTTTGTAAACAAAGCAAGGCGAATTACCTACTCTGTCCACAATTTTTTGATTGTGTTTTAACATATTCCAGTTAGATTCTACATTCCTTCTAACTTCACCAGAGAAACTGTTGTACTGAACCACCAGTGCTCTCCCAAAGTTGTTTTCAGCATCATTTTTTATTTTTGTTTTTGAAAGATGTTGGATGTTACCTAACAAAGGGACATATTTATCACCCCATCCATTAATAATTTCCAGGCCTGTTTCAACAATCAACTCTTCTGGATAACCTCTGTCCCTAAAAAAATCTGAAATCAATCTAATCTCAGATAAAAAAGTCACATCTTTCTGAGGTCATTCTGGCTGCCCTGACCATCTGACCCTTTAATATACTTCTTTTTTGCTTCCATGGGTGTGCATTCGAGTATGGAAGATATGAATTACTAAAGGTATCCTTACGGTATATTTTAGATTTTAACTTGCCCTCAAATTTCTCTCTCCTAACATCCAAATAATCAATTTTATTGGAATCCATTTTGTAAGTGAACCTCAGAAATTATGTGGTAGAATTTAAGTAATTAATAAAGGGAACCACAAGTTCCACAGAGCCTTCCCATATGACAAAAATGTCGTCCAGAAAACGTCTGTAAAGTTTGATGTATTTCCAGAATTCCAAACTAAAAACATAACTAGTTTCCCATTTCAACAGTACCAAGTTGGCATAGATGGGGGCATATGCTGCCCCCATAGCTACACCCTTGATCTGTTTAAATGTCTCCCCTTCAAAATAAATAAAATTATGTTCCAATACTACTCTCATAAGTTCCACCAGAGTGTCTACATCAACCTTACAGGTGGACCTTTTCTCACCCAAAAGTTCCATAAACATGTCTAACCCTTCTTCCACTGGGATACAGGAGAAAAGTCAACTCCACGGGACTCTATTCTGGTCCCCTTCCTTTTTAATATGTAGTCCTTTGACATGAAAACTGATATCAAGGGACTATATTTAAACAAGTATGTCAATGATTGCAAAGTGGGATCTGTTATCAAATCCTATAATCTTACTCAAATTTGCCAGCAAGGACTGGACCATGCAAATGCTTGGTGCATCAGTCATGGGATTACACTCAACACAAAGAAATATTGCATAGTTTCCTTTGGTAAATCTAGCATTACCACTGCATATAATATAGATAACATCACACATAAAGTTGACCCAGTCATCGAGGACTTGGGCATCTATGTTGCTAACAAACTCTCCTTTGACAACAATGTCTCTTTTGTGGTTAGAAAATCCTTATACAATATATCCTTCACGCTAACTTTTTAAGGCTCAAAGGCGTTATAGTCCCACTGTATTACTCTGTTATTAGGCACATCATTAAATATAATACCCCTTTGGCATTCACCTCACTAAGCACCTAAACAATCTCAACAGACCTCAACATTTACTCACCAAAAGGAACTCAAGTTTTAGTATCCATTTCTACTCTGGCAGACTAAGACCCCTCTCTTTCTCTACTCAGTATCATACTGGCTCCTGAGGGTGATCTCAGTTTAGCCTTACATGCTATTTTTAACTCCCTACTCTGAACTATTTTACTGTCATAGAACAAGTAGTAAAGCAATCACTCACTCTACAAACTTAAAGTTATACCACATTAGTAGTACCAGCTGACCCGTCAGGTACCTAACCTAAAGTATCCTCTTTTTCTGGAACAGGCTTCCCTTATATATCAGGTAGATGATTTCCCCGACAACCTTTAATATAAGTCTAAATAAATGGATGGGTGATCACAAATTTTCACCTGGGATATGTGGATAAATCTGCTTAATGGAAACACTGTTAATCTTCTACTGATATTAGGTGGTGTGGCTAATCTTTTTGATGTTCTTTTAGCGATAAGCTCATCTGGAACATAATTTCTCACCTGCCCAACAAAGTTAATTTTGTCACTACCATAAAGACAATAATGGGAGATGGACCAGGACAGTTTTAATTCTCAAGATGAACAGCCATGGCACTGACTTGAAGGTACTGACTTCTGCAATTCATATGGAGTTACATGTATAGGTAGCATATCTAAATACGACTGAAGATTCTTTTTTATTAGCCCATCGCTCCTACTGCTGTTGTAACAGTCTGGATAAATTTCTTCCACAGTACTCTTGTTTCTGCCTGCAAATCCTGATATTTTATGACTTTGTGTCTTGCTGTCCTTGGGACACTGTAATCACTAGGTGCAGCTGTTTCAGTGATCAATGTTACTTTTGTCTTTTTTTCATGGACTACTATATCTGGTTTTCTCGCATCTATTTTTTTGAATTGTTGGTAATATGTGATCCCATGTGATGTATACTTAATCATTCTTTATAACGTTTTGCTGGCTCCCATTACCAATGCTGTTCAACCACTTCTATACTGTAGGGTTTTCACAATCCCCAGTGCAGCAGTCTTGCCATATAATTGTCCCTTTCAATGTGCAGTCCCCTTACCATGAGTATATCACACCCAGCAACAAGGTGTGTGACTGATTAAATTGATTTCAATTCTTTTTTACATAATGCACATTTGTCTGTTTCTCCCACATGTTCAGTGGACTTTGTAAACCAACGTGTATGTAGTCCACAATCCTGGGCTGCCACTTTTAATTTTTCATGCTTTGGTTTCAGCTCACCTCTCCTTAACCATTCCTGCATCAAATCCTGATCAACATGAGGTTGTCCCAGGAGATCTCTTTACTTGCCACTATATTTATGGCTTTTCCACATCTCTTTCCTTCTCCTTAAATTTTTTCTTTTGTTTTTTGGCACATTCAGTTGCTGTCTGATTTTTGTGTACTTCTAGTTTGATTTCCATTCGCGCTTGACACCAGAATGCTACTGCTATTGTAATATGTTGTCGTTGTGTCTTTCGGCTTATCCCAGCTAGGGGTCGCCACAGCAGAACTCCGGACCGCTAATGTTTGGTAGTGGATTTTTACGTGCCGAGTTACCAGCCCTGACGCACAACCTTCAACGAAGGCACGCCCATTCATGCATGCCTCCACACAGAAGACGCTCTAGCTGAGAATCGAACATGACAACGTCTTGCTGTGAGGCAAATATTAATTGTATAATAATTTAATAATAATTATAATATTATAGTGTTATATAATATATAATATAATAAAGTTATATCTTTGTTAGATGCTTTGCAATAATTAACAGAGGTAGTCTGATAACTAAAGTGATAATTCTATACTGTATATGTATAAACTGATTACATGATGTAAATATTGTACATAGTTATTTAAAATGTTATATATAAAATATTATGGAGATGTTATAATATTATTTGAAAATAAAAACTATTTGAGTAAAAAAAAGAATGCTACTGCTAAATTAAGCACAGAGATCATCTTAGACCTCCTCTCCTCATGTTTTAAAAATTTCACTATGTTTGGATCCGATGGGATCAGCAGATATGTACGCAGTCCCATGACTGCAGATCTGTACATGTATTCAGTTTTAAGGAGGCCCATACCTCCTTTACACCACGTAATATATATACTTGGTATACACTGATTTTCATATATCATCCGATAAGCATTAATTATTTTTCTTGTTTTTCTGTCCAGTTGATCCAGTACTTTTTGGGGCCGCCAGACAATCATACCAAAACTGAAAGTTAGAACAGGAAGAGCAAATTGCTTTATAGCTTGGACTTTATCCATGGATGTTAATGCTGTTTTCAATATTATATTTAGTCTTCTAAAGTATTCCTTACAGAGATTTATTTGCATTTGTTTATGTTTTACTGCCAATCCCTCATCAGTTCCCAAATATTTATTCAGTCTTTCCTGCTCAAGTTCCTTTATATCACATTCCTATCCCAGATTAATATTTTCTTGGCACTGCAACTTTCTTGCTTTAAACATTGTTTTTGCACATTTATGAAGACCAAATGTCATTCTAATATCATCTGAGAAAGTTCTGACCACTTGCTTTCAGCTCCTCATCTGACGAATTATACAGTTTTATGTCATACACAAAAAGTAGATGAGAAGTCTTTAAGCAAGGTTGTTTTCTGGGAGCCAAATTGTAATCAAAACCTAATCTGTTGAGTAAATAGCTTAATGGGTTAAGAGCAAGAAAAAATAACAGCATTTAAAAAACAACAAGAGATCATTCAAGACTAAAGTCAGAGTCATATCATGTCAAGTGCTACAGTCAGACTGTTACGGATCACAAGCTCAGCAGTCCTGCAAACTTTAATCAAACTGTGAATAAACAGCTTTCTCAATAACATTTCCAATAAATGTTGGGTTAGAGATAGTGTGGTAATTATCTAAACTGTCTAAAGTGAGAGAGGCTTCCTTAAGGGTACGGTGTCACCAAAGCATCCTTTACCACATCTGGAAGAAACATCATTGTTCAGAGATCAATGAATGATTTGATAAATCAAGAACCCAGCACATCAAGTAAGGCAAGAGTCACTTTTGCTAAGTGTGGTCCACACCACAGGTAAGAGACTGCATGCTTCAAAGCCAAGGAGATTATTTACATTCAGAAACTCATTCCAAGACCAGGACACAGACTTAGTATGGATAATGTAGTTTTCCTAAGAGTTTATCATGGAGGGCAACTATATCTTCAAAGATGACAACTTAGCCACAAAGAACTGAGCAGCCAGTTCAGAATCCTCAGACTAAAGCAATCTATAGGTGGCCAGACTTGCCAGATTCCTCGGCCTGTCATCCACCTGAAAGAGTGCAGTTGGCTGATTTGATGCAGAAAAGATCTTTCTAGACAAGAGCACTGCCTTTTTTGAGTTTTGCCACCTGGTAAGCAACATATTGCTCATTAAACCTAAGCTTGACATTAAACGGGACACTACATCTCCATTTATGCATAAGCTTCTGCCTTTTAATTTTTCTATCATGGGGATCAGCATCAAACCATGGCTCTTGTGGAACAAGATGGGCACAATATACACACATGATGGATGCTCAGATCTAAAATAGACCTTATGGCTCTCTTGCAGCCCATCAGTAACTCATCAGGTCCTTCACCACTGGGCATCAGGAGGAAGTTGTGGAAAAAGAGAACAACTGTATCATCAATTACAGACAAATAAATTCCTACAGTCCAGCAGCTCAACATCAGAGCACTGTAAGTGGGTTAAATGCCCAAAAGTAGAACAAGGTGGTAATTCAACTATGAGATGGGCGAGTCTACTAACATATAAATGTGTAAATATTAAGTCAGAAAATAAGTCCAGAGTATGGCCAGATTTATGGGTTAATATGGAAATTATCTGAGTTACTCCAAACCCCTTGATAATGGAGAGGAATTAACTGAAAAGGGATACAGATTCATTGTTGGTACAAATACTGATGTCATGCAACATTAACTTACAGTTGGTGACACCCCCATACAGTGAACTGACATGGAAGTCAGCGACCTCCTCTAGAAATGTCCTTACATTGCCTGGTTGATGGTAGATAAGAAGGATCCCATAGCTTTCTTCTGTTCCCATGACAATCTCAAAGGAGTTGGAAGGTCCTGAATTATTCCTGATCAGTCATAACAGAGAGCAACAGACCACTACTTTGTTTCAGATCCTGTCCAGCCTAGGGCACTGAGTCATGAAGAAAACCAGCAGTACTGCATTCACAAAATTATTGACCAAATGTTTATGTCCGGGTAGGTATCTGTCATAAATGCCAGGTAAGTATAATTAAACAGATTTGAGAAAATACCTAGCTTGTTTTGGACAGACCAGGCAGTGTCTGGTCATCAAAACACTCATTAATGATGCTTAATCGTCCCTATGTCTGCATATTTCTGGCATCCATTCCTATGTTACCTTAACATATGATGTTTCAACAAGAACAAAAGCTGACAGTAGGAAGCCTATATGGGCAATGGGGACAGAGTACAAGTAGGTCCCATGAATACGAAATTGTATACTAACACTTAATATGAAAAATAACATGATAAAAATGTCAAAACTTATATTCCTGTGTTAATCTGCCAAACTAAGTCACTAAAGCTCAAAGGCTGAAACAACTATTGATATGAAAGTATCATCAATTAAAGTAAAGTACTTATCTGCTAGGCCTTATAACAAACTAGACCCTTAGATGAAACAACATATGCCGGTAGAATATACCAGGTATGGGCAGGATGAACTGATCTCCAGGAATAATAGTAATCCAAACAACGTAGCCTACAGTCAGTCCAATAATACTTTATTTTCAGTCTAAAACTCTCCGTTTTCTAAGTAATAAATGAAAACCAACAACCGCAAAGTCAGAAATTATAAAAATGATCTCTTCAGTTGTTGAGATGTAATGTTTGACAAAAGCATGTGTATTCACACTGTAAAATGCTAAAGTGACTACTGACAAACAGGAATTTAAAACTTCTAAGGATAGACCTAGAGTACAACAGTTCAAGAAAGTGCAAATATCACGTTATAAATTTGCTTTAATGATATTTTTAATGAAACATGAGTAAAAATGAAATTTAATATAATCCACAATGCCAAAAGCACAAATTCCAGAATATGCAAAACAGGCTGGAAAAGGCAAATCAATATCTTTGAAAAAATAACTCTTACATTTGAATGCCTTGTATAAGGCAGTAAGAAAGCCCAGGATACAGATGACACAGATTTACTGATTTCCTTTATGGTAACTGATGTTTAAATATGCTTCAAGACAACACCATGTGTGGCAGGGTAAATCCCTACTAACCATCATTATGGAATGTGTTACTGTTTAAACATTACACAACAGATTGTTAGTAATATGTTTTCCTGTTCATCTAAGTCTGTATCAGAGAGACACAGTGAATACAGGCCTTGACAAGTTGTAGTTCCTTCACAGATGTTTATTTCTGTACATTCATTGGTTGTTCTGAATATCCTGTAACACTTAGCTTTAGGCAATGTTTAACAAATGCCAACTGTCCTTTGAGTTTACTTCCTACATACCTGTGTATTTCTGGTTAGATCTTAAATTAATAAGGTCTGCTATGGCTTTGTACTCATTTTATCAGGTCTGTCTAATCTGGTTTGAAGTATACAGTCTCTATAGAAGCTTAAGTGGGAATGAATGTGTTTATATATGCAATGTTACAACTTCTTACAGGAGAAATGAAGTACAGACCAGTGGATATGTGTGCTGCTATGGTCAGAGCTAAGTTAGCAACAACATTTTAAAAATAAAAATTTGATGATTACCAAGGGCAAACCATTATCAGAAAAGCGTGCAACATCTTACACCATAAATTCTTTGCCTTCTCTATAAGAATTATGTTCTGCTGTACATTTTGTTATCTTCTTCTTCTTTCGGCTTTTCCCAGTTAGGGGTCGCCACAGCGGATCACCTGTCCGCTCATGATTGGCAGTGGAGTTTTACGGTGTCGAGTTGCCAGCCCGGCGCCCAACCTTCCACAGAAGGCACACACACACACACACACACACACACACACACACACACACACACACACTCACGCCTAGGGCCAATTTGGAGTGTACAATCCACCTACAGCATGTCTTTGGGATGTGGGAGGAAACCAGAGAACCTAGAGGAAACCCACGCAACCACAGGGAGGACATGCAGACTCTGCACAGAAGGTACCTCAGCCGAGAATCGAACTGGAGAACCTCTTGCTGTGAGGCGGCAACGCTAACCTTTGCACCACCACCATGGCTGCCCCATTTTGTTATAAGAACACTAAATATTTTACAATGTTCACAGGGAACAAATGAGAACATTGTTTCAGAAAGAGAAGGCTCCTCATTATTTTACAAGAAATGAGCCGTGCTCATTTGCAGATGTCCATGATGGATCCATCTTGGTTGAAATTCTCAACTCACTTTGGTTGGTGCTCTAGGCAGATGTATTAGTTTTTCTTCTGTACTGCCCTCATTTTTATGTAGGTCATAATCCCTGTGGATATGATATGATTTCTGCAAGAGTGCACGCTGAAGTTTTTATTTTTTAAGGATTTGCTTTTAACTTATGTTCTGCATAATTTTATTATATTGAGCTGTCTCTAGCATGCACTTTTTTTCTGAATGCAATTTACTTGATGAACATGAGTAGTTAGCTTTAACTAAAAAAGAACACTCTTGTTCCAGGATAATCCCTAAACCCTGTTGTTAGGGAATAAAAACACCCTTATTTTTGCATGCTTTGCTGTCTGTATCTATTCAAGAAAACTGTGCAGGCCAGAATGTTCTTTTAGTTCTTGTTTTGTAAACATGGTAATGTGGTAGCCACAATATGCTGTTTCTGTGCTCATCTTTTACCACTGAAGCACTGTACTATACTGTACATAACTGAAAATTTTCTGATGTAAACCTTAAAGAGTAAATGGCATCTGTTAGCTGTTTTCGATTACACATTGTACACTAGGACCAGTATAGTGATAGTTTGTACTCCAATATTATTTACTTATTTCTTGTTTATTAACAACTGGATGACTTAATTTGATATGACCACAGTTAAAGTCACAGCAAATTAACATTAGAGGGGGACAAGGAGAATTAGCAAAGTAGCAGCATATTATACAGGGTGTACAAGCACAGCAGTAGTTACACAAGAGAGGAAACTGTGCCTGAAGTGTCCAGAGAAAGATCAGGAGGACAAAGATTGTGACTCAGGTAGAGAACAGAGTGAAAATGGCACTATCAAACTTAGGACAATTGAGTGTGTAAACAATTAACATCTAACAGAGTATGTAAACAGTTAACATCTAATAGACCCTCTTCACACTGGGAAAGAAGACATTCCAGTGGCAAGGAGCAGTGCAGGACAAGATTATTTTTAAGTTAGCCCAGGTGAGATCACTGGAACTGGCAGTGGTTGGCATTGCTGACACATGACAGCTCAGTTGTCTGGTTCTCTTCCCTGATGATTTTTCTTCTCATGGAGATTCCATGTCTTTCCTCTCTGCATGGGTTTTAATGAGGTCTCTAGTTTCTTTCCACATTCCAAAGGCATATCAATAGGTAAATAAGCAAACATGTAAACTGCCTATGCTAATGTTTATGTGTGTGTGCTTATGTATGCATGCGTGTCCTGCAATGGATGAGCAGGTTATTGGCTTTACATCCATTATTTGCCAAGATAAAACAGTTTTATCTTGCTGAAGGTTATACTCAAAAGTATAGTTCTCAACAAAGTAAAATCTTTAATATGAAGTACTGTAACTCATATCCCCTCAACTTTATATAATCTCCTTTAAGGTCACATGATGTGCCTAGCAGAAGAACACCTTGGAGAACACAGAAACAGAAGCTGGTACAACAGCCCCAGTCACCCACCTACCCACCCTCCACTGCAAGCCACCAGGTAAACAAGACCACTACAGCACAAACAGTAGATTCCGTTCTACATTGCAATTGGTGGTTGCTGAAGTCTCCTACTCATCTCCATGGCCAGACACTGACTTAACATTTGTAAGCGACCACTTGTCTTCTTCAGCATTCACTCATAGTTTCCCTGCGTTGGAGATCAGTGGAAGACTGTGTTAGCTGCTAACTGCAACTCGGAATTGCTGAACATTTACAAGCATAAATTAGTCCTGCTGTTTCATAGGTTATAGATTGCCCATTTAGTGATGACCTAACATGTATCAATATGTCTCTGTTTAATCATTCTGAATTGTACCTTTAAATGATGCATGCTTGAGCATCTTTTATCCTGGGAAACTCTCTTGACTAGTCTGAGCAAGTAATAAAGTCCCAGAGTCAAAAGGCATGTGCTGACAGTGGAATGAAAGGGGCGCTAAAGGAGGATGTGAAGAAGTACAGTTTCAATGAGACATTGGAGTGAGTCTGGCAAAAAAAGCAGTATGCCTTTATTTGGGAAAACGTAGCAGCAGACATTTTTTTAATTATTATTAATCGGGTACTAAATAAAATAAAACTAGATATCAATTATGGCCTGTTCAAAGTGATGGAGTAGAAGGCTGCATGTATTCTTTACTTTTGAAATTCATCAAGCATTACACCTGTATTTTAACCATCCTGAGCACTGAATAACCAGGTATCATGTGGCATCTGCAAGATAGCACTGTATGCTACTGTCATAGTAGGACACATTGCTTTATTCTGTGTAAATCACTGTGCTTCTATCTCAGTGTCATTCCTATTTATGTTTATCTCCTTCAGGGAATCCTTATCTGCTCAAGGCTACATGTAATTTGTTCATTCAACAAGAAATGGTACTGGCTAAAATTAATTAACAAAATAAAAAGTAAGACCTCCTCAAATAAGAAATTCAAGAAAAAGTGTTAGAAGCCTTTTTGCTCTACACTACACCTGCTCTACACTGGACCAAAACCCAACTAACAAACCTGATATGACTTGATTCATCAGAAGCATAAAGGCTGCTGGCAGGGAAAAATGATGAACTCACCAGATCTGTTTGAACACTAAATCACTACTATGTTCCCTGGCACATTTTTAGCAAGTTCTCCAGTCAAAGTAAAGACCTTAAAAGAAAAATACAACATGAATAAACACTACATGTAACAGATTTGGCTGAAACTGACATGATGTACTCATACACATTTGTGTGTGTCCTAATTAGTGAGACTGCATGTATGTATACAGGAAAGTTAGACTCTATGAATTTAATACTTTACCACTGTTTACTGTAACTTGTTCCGTAACTGCCAGTACCTGTACTGTTTTATCTGTTTATATAATGCTTTCTTTATACTGCCTCTGCTGAAAATGGGCCTTGCCCAATCAGACTATACCAATTAAGAAAATAATAAAGAAATGCCTTCTAGTAAAATGACTTATAAATGTCTGGGAGTTTTGAAAACATAAACAATGTCACACATGCTGACATGGTAAAATAACATTTGATTGTGAACTATGCCTCAGCAACATAGAGAATGGAAAGCCATAGTTTTAACAAATGTATACACGTTATAAAAAAATGGAATACTTAGGTTCATAGGTTCATAGGTGTGTACTAGGCTAATGGCCCTGGAGCCTTTACAAGCCTTGCCCATGGGATTACCATGGCATTGTGCCACCCAACCTTAGTTCCCAGTGCCTCTGTCGAGTAAAGCCACTGGAGTGAATTTTCTATTTCCCATCCACTCATCAAGATTTCACTAGAAGAGGGCCAGTGAGGTGCTCTGCTTGACATGTATGGGAAGTCTATTCTATAGCATGTGCAGTCTCTGGGTTATGAACCTATCCCTCCAGCATGCTCTGTTGACTGTAGTAATGAGGTTGAGGTCTCTGCAGCGTGTGGTGTGGAAGGATTGGGATTTCTTCAGATATAGCATTTCTAACAGAGCTGGGTCAGACATGGCTTTGTAAGTCAAGCAGAGATCGCCACTAAGTAGGCGATATGAGACAGAGAATAGTTTGAGTTTTTTTAGTCTGTTCATATAGGACAAATGCTTAAGGCCTATGATCATCTTTGTGAGGTACTTTTGCAGCCTCTCCAATTGTTGCAGATGTTTAGTGAGGTACATGCCAAATGGGGCATTGTATTCAATGACTGGCCTAATGAGGGAGGAGTAGAGGGAGACAATGACCTCTTTCTTCCTGGATGCAAAACCCTTGGTAATGAGATGTGCCACATAGAAGGATTTTCTGACCACAGTGGCAATGTGGTGGTCAAAATAGAGGTTGCTGTTAACCTCTGTTCCCAGATCTTTTATAATGCCTTCTGTGTTCAGTGGACTACCATCGATGTGGTAATTCATGGGAACCGGGGATTTCCTAAAGGGGATGATGACACATTTTTTGGCATTGAGCTTAAGGCCATGGTTCTGACACCAGTCGTTGGTCTCAGTGAAGCCTTTCTGTAGGATGTCAACATCACTTGGGGAATTAATAATAGCTCCCAACTTGAAATTGTTTGTGAACTTTGTCAGCCAGAGTCCCTTCGTGTTGGCCTAGACTTCAGAGAAGTAGATACCAAACAGGAGAAGACCCAGGACCAAACCATGTGGGACTCCACTCATGACTGGTCAGCAGTCTGACTTGGAGTTAGCTACTTTCACACTGTGGGTTCTACTTGTGAGCCAGTTTGCAACCCACCTAATGATATAGGGGTTGACGACTAGCTTAGTGAGTTTTTCTATGATTCCTGAGTGGGGATTGGTATCAAAGGCCTTGGCCAGATCAAGGTAGGCTGTATGAATCACCTTGCCTTAATCCACAGCTCTAGTGACTGACTCAAAGAAATTGACCAAGTTGAGCAGACATGATCTACCCTTCATAAATCCAAACTGTGTGGGATCCAGAGTTTGGAGATTCCCTATTTCCTTGTTTATTAGGTCTATCATGATGCGTTCCATAGCTTTGCATATCAGACTCATCAGGCTAATGGGGCAATAGGTCACAGGGTCTGTAGTCACTCCTCCTTTGTGGAGAGGGATGACTATAGCAGTGTGCTGCTCGGTAGGGACAAAGCCTGAGGTGAGGCTGTGATTGAACAGGGCACACAGGTGAGGTGCCAGTTCACTCTGTAGTTCATGTAGAACACAGCCAGGGATATTGTCAGGTCCCATAGAAGCTGTATTCTTGGCCTTGGACAGTGCTGTTTTAGCCTGTGCAGCAGTAATACTGGGTGCCTGGCAATATACTGGTATTGTGACTAGTCCCTTGGGGGGGGGGTAAAGTTGGCATTGAATCTGTCGGCCAGTATATTGGCAATATCTGTTGGCATGGTATAGGAGGTACCATTGTGCAGTAGCTCAGAGCAAATCTGAGTATTGCCGTGAAGATACTTTACATAACTATAGAAGGCCTTGTGGTTGTCTTTACTATCTGCTGCAATTCTGTTTTCATAGCTAGCTTTAGAGGATTTGATGAGGGATCTCAACTTTTTGTTAAGGCTGATAAGGGAGGTTTTCCAGTGTTGGGGCTTCACCTTATTCTGCATCAGTTCCCACTTCTGTTATAAAGCTTGTTTATGGCAGGGGACCACTAGATTGGCTTCCTTTTATTTGGAGGAGAGCGTCTTGGTTCTATCGGGTATGGCGAGATCCATGCATTTGTGTACATGATCGTACATTGCATTGGTGTATGATTCAGCGGTCATGCAACTGATCTCCATTTGCATGGGTGCAGTGAAGTTGGCCACCTCTGTTTTTAGGAGCCCAAAGTTAGCTTTGGAGAAGTTTTTCATGATGATTACCTTTGCGGCGGGGGGGGGCATGTGGATTTCCAAGGTGAATTAGGAATATCAAACACCAGTGGCATTAGAACTGGGTAACAGAACAGCAGAAGAACCCAGATGCACCGAATTGTTGGTTTGAGCCACATTCTGTGTATGCACCTCCTGCATCAAAAGGTTCATCTGAGTCTACCTCCGTCTTCTTCCTGATTTGAACCTTCATTATTAATATACCTTTCAAATCTAATGGGGTTCTTTTTGACAAAGAGTAATATGTTAAATGGCAATTTTTCTCCAGGAGTGTTGGTGTGATTCACTTATGAGGGTCCCAAAGAGAGCTCTGGATTAAAGCAGTTAGACTACCCATCACCTCCTACTCTGATAAAAATTGTTAAAATGATCCTTGCCCTCATATTGTACCTTCCTTTAAGGCTAATGAGGGCAGAAAATATTAATTTTACTTCTGGTTCTACCTCTCTCATCAGCACTATTTCTGGGTTATGAAAAACATCTCACAACTAGTCTTCGAAACATTTGTAGGAAGAGTCATAAGTAGACTATCTTAAATCATATATTCTTTCAGGAAAACCCTAATAGCCTACCTGTCAATCCACCCTGGTTTAGAGATGATTTCTCTCTATCCTGTTACATTTAGTATAATGTTCTTGTCTTCATGAAGAAAATGACAGATACTCTTCCAAGATGGCTGTACACTGAATAACAATGAATTCTTACTTTCCTAGTGTGAAAACAGAAACTTTGTAGAGAAAGCCAGTGGACACAGATTTCTGGGTACATTTCAGTAACTGGCTAATAAGTGCACTGCCTGGATGCCAGGAAAAAAGAAATACAGAGGGCCTGAAGGAAAATCAGCTACAAAAGGTGACGAAAAAACACTAAGAAAAGTACTGCACCTGTTCAGCAAAAAACAGTGCAAGCTCCAAACATGACTTCCAGTACCCTAGAGGAAAGTATAAGGCAACCTCACACAGACCTGACTAAAATAAATTAAACACTGATGGAGTATATCAACTCAAACAATAAAAGGCTGGAAAAAATGGAAGAAGCTTTAACAGATATTCAAATAAGGTGATAAAACAGCAAAACTCAGAGGTTGAAATGAAGAAAAGGCTGGCTGAATATGAGACTGCACAAGAAGAGATGTTTCTAAACATAATAGAATTAGAGGACAGAGCACATAGGGAAAACCTGAGATTTTCTGCTATACCTGAGAAGTTGGAAGGAACAGACTGTATTAATTTTATGAAAGCACAAATAAGTAACTGGACTGGTATTCCACAACAGGAATTGTTATTTGAAAGGGCACATAATGAGTATGTTCCAAACCTAGCTATGAGAAAACAACCCAGACCTTTAATAGTAAAGCTGCAATCTTACCAACAGAAGGAGTCGATTCTGACAAAACTGTGGCACAAGGACAAAGTACTAAAAGTGGGAGACAGCAGAGTGTTTGTGGAGACTGACTACTCATTATACTCCAGGCAGAAGAGGAGTAAATGTATTCCATTATTCAGGGAATGTCGAGAAGGGGAGCAGGGCAGGAAACATGCAGTCCTGTGGCAGGACAAGCTATCATCTCACCCACCCATCACATTAGGAGTCCCCCAAGGCTCGATACTAGGACCCCTTCTTTTCTCCATCTTTATCAATGACCTTCATTCAGTCATCCCAGATGCTACCTGCATTCAATATGTGAATGACTCCACCTTAATTTGTTCTGACACCTCACCAGCTACTTTATTCACATTAACCCAAATTACCTTCAATACAGTGGAAAAATAGCTCTCCAATAAACATCTAATCCTAAATCCCAACAAAATTAATTGCTCCTCTTCTCCCCCACATGCAGAAACCCCCCTGCCAGCCTTCAACATAACTGCTAACAATGGCACTATCATCTCCCCAGAAGCCCAAACTAAACTCCTGGGTGTCATAGTTGATAACAACCTGAAGCTTGATGTGCATATCAATCAAACTATCAAAACCATTAATAAAAAACTTGGCTCTCTTTACAGAATCAAATCTTTCCTTACACCACTTGCTATAACTGCAATTGCCCGTTCCCATCTGCTATCAACTCTTCTCTATGCCTTACCTCTATTCTCCAATTTAAACAAAACAGATCTTAATAAACTATCATCCTGCTATAACCACATTGCCAGATTTGCTACTGACACAGCCTACCAGACACACCACTGTCACAACCTAAATCGCCTAGGATGGCTTGAACTGCCAAGCCTACTGCAGTTCAACCAGCTAATAGTGGCACATAAAGTTCTTTACCAACCAGAAAATACACCTGCAGTAAAAAATATTATCAGCCCCTACACCAGCACCCGGCCACTGCGATCATCCACTAGACTCCTAGTTCAAACATACAAATGCAACTACTCAGCTGGGGGACTCCCTGTTTGCCAACTCTGTTGGAAAAATATGGAACAGACTCCCAGCTGACTTGACCCTAGAACCCTCACTAACTCAATTCAAAAACAAACTCAAGAAATACTTCAAAACTCATTGGTTATGTCCTTGCACTAACCCCAACTAGTGACCTCTCTACTTCTTAGGTGCCTTACCTTCAACTACTTCTAACTTTTTTCTACCACTCCACTTCAGGAAGGGTCAATTGTATAACTGCTGCTCAGTGTGTTGTAAACTGAATGTAATGTTATGTATGCTTAACTTTGAAAATAATGTTATGTTTTGTAAAATGTTTTATAATAAGTACTATATGTGCTAAATGCTGGTATTGCTTATGACTGTAATGTGCTTGAAACTAGCCTTTACTAAATGTTCAATGTGTATTATTACCTTGGAGCTTTTCTCCCCAGGCCTCCGCTGAAAATGGACATGTATCCAGTTGGATTATCCCGGTCAACAAATGTAAAATAAATAAATAAATAAATAACGTCTGAGTTAAAAAAAAATATGTAGTACATTAAATACTGTGAGTACACTCCAAAATCAGAAAAAAAGATAAACCTGTGAAGTATTACTGCAGTATGGGACTCAACCATAACAGCACTTTCAGAGGTGTGTACCAATTGTTACACACCCTTCTAAGTGCTGTTATGGTTGAGTCTCATGCAAGGTGTGTTCCTTTGCTCTCAAATGTCCCTGAATATCTTGTCTCATATTTTTGATCCATCTGTCGAACATTTGTCAATCTGTAAGCAATAAACCGATAAGAACAATATTTAAAAACTGTCCCTGACTCTCCTCCTTTATCCACACCCCCCTCCCAGAATTCTTAAACAAATTAAATATGTGTATGCTGCACTACAACACTCACTAAATGCTTTACTAGATTTCAAAGCCAGTTAAACACTCTGAGCTTTTTCTTCCCTCTAACTGGTAGCACATGGAGTAGATAAAACTCCATGCACTCGAAAGAATTATAATAAGGTCTCACCGATCCTAACCATTTATTATGTGATCTTGATACGGATGCTAAGTTTCACCTCTTAAACTTCACTCTCAATGTGAATTTCTTGGCATCTATGTCTCAAACACATAATAATATGGTAACAGTCGGAGACCCGATCATAATCCTCTATCCTATAAATATATACTACATAATGCAATAAGTTAGTCGTGGAATATATCTTGACTAAGGATTCTAGCAGCCCTCAGGGCTGTTCACAGGCAGCAATCCAGAGGACATTAAGGCTGGGGAAGAAGGTCCAGAAGGGGTCCACAGTTTGAGGTGGCCATTAGTTGGAGAGGGCAGGATACATGGTGATATTCGTAGTTTATATACATGTGAACATTTTGGTTTGTTTGTGTGTGTGTAGTTATATTGGTATATGTAGAAAAATATAAACAGTTATATGTATGTTATTTAATTGTATTGTTAAAGCAGATAGATACATACGTCAGTAGTAGTTAGAGAGACCTTTAGTAGGAAGTGATTAGGATTACAAGGGGAAATATTTTATTTTATTTGTCAACTGGAGCAGAGTACTGATTTCCATGGATCTGTTTTAGGTTCAGCCCAGGAACATTGTCTGGTTAAGTGACTTTGCTTAGAGTCATTCAGTTAGGAAATGGAGACCAAGAGAATCAAACCCAGGACCACCGGACCACAGTCAAGTATATACATAGGAGACTAAGTAGTTAAAAAAGAAAGAAAAAAGGAGGGAATAACAATAATAAGAAGAGTACAATAGGCAAAGTTATGTAGTAAAGAAAAACTTGTAGACAAATATAAGTATACCAATTACAGGTGGAGGCGGGTAATAATTCATATAGACAATTGTAGTTAACATAGATGTGTGGGAGAGAGAGGGACAGAAGAATGGTAGATAAGAGAGAATTGAATGGTAGATAAAGCATAACAAAAATGTATATATAAAAGATCTTAATAAATGGAAATAAAAGTTTAATAATAAATATAATAGAGAAGTTAATAAGAGACAGATATACAGACAGATACAGATATTCATACAAAGTGGGATGCAGGTAAGCAATGTGGGCTATGCTGAATAATAATTAGAATAACACGAAAAAATGTAGATAGGCACAGAATACAAATGAGAAATAGTTACGCTTTGTAGATATTTATGTACTTATATTTGTAGATGTATAAAAGAAAGTAAAGTGGTTATAACACATAGGCAGTCGTGGGAGAGAAATGCAAAAAGTGGATAAGGTGGATAAGTAAGGTGAATACAAACCAGGAATAATCATGTATAGCCACTTGGACCCACGCAGTACTATGAGACAACATCAGGAAAGACACCAGAATTGTTTTTGTTGTTACAGACACCATGGAGTAAGATTTACAAGCACAGTTACATACAATGCTAAAACTTAAAGGTAGAAAAGGGCAGGAGAAACCACTTCATCAGTTAGTGGGGAATATCAGCATCAAGTCAGCAGCAGCATTCAGATCCAGCAGAGGTGATCAAAGCTTTGGCAGTACATTCATTATGGTCTAGAGGCAGGATCCAAGGTGAACAAAAAAAAAAAATCAAAGAAGAGAGGATGGAATTAAGTGGAAAGAAATATAATAGGAAGAAGGGGAGGAAAGTAATCTGGCATTAAATATTGATCAATCACTTCTACAGCGGTTACAGAAACAACTTTTTTATGGAGGAGGATGCCATGGGTGATTACACTGAGACAGGCAGGGGGCAGTACATACAAAAGAAACGCAGAGCATTATAGCAACTTTGGAGCCAAAGGAACTAGGAAATACATGATCAGCAGAACAGGAAGACATACATAAAGGGGAAAAGGGGTATAGTATGTGTTGAATGGAAAGTCAGGTTTACAAGCATGTGAGTTAATTTTACATTAGATTGTGGCCCTGTTAGGTCAGTTAAAAGAGGCATAGCAGCACAGGAGGAACAAACACAGACAGAGGTAGTGGTACCCACTTTTGGGGGGAAATGGAGAGGTGGTTAGTCACCATATATAATATGGGGTAATTACACTGAATCAGCAACTAGGCTTTCAGCTAATGGAAAAGGGTTAAACAGCAGGTAGCTTGTGGGGAGTGCATGGATGCATTCTTTTTACTGAGAAGAAAAGAAAGACAGAGAGAAATAGAAGGAAAATAGACTATTTTTATGGCAGAGAAGGAAAGGAAAGTCATGGTTAGGACTTGGGAGATCTGGGTTATTGGTTTCTCTATATAGATAAGAGATAATAAGTGAAAGAGTTCTAAGATGGTGACAGGTATGTCAACACATTTCATTAGGGTCCCAACCATGCAGTTCACACAAGGAGTTCTGGAGTGGTTATGGTACAATGAAGACTACAGGAAAATGAGTTAGTTTTATCCAAAAAGGCTATGGTTATGGATGGAACTCATGCTGGTATGCTGGATAAAAACATGGGAAGGGCTCTGGCAAAGGATTGTGGTTTCCCAGTCAGACAAATCATGTGACCAACAAGAAAGCATTTAGGGGGCTGGATTTATTGGAACCCTAAAAGTCAGTTATGGATTGCTGAAGACAATGCTAGGAGATGTTTTCCATTTGATTTTGGTTCAGCCCTCTAATTCCTTTAAATGCAAATATCAGCACCAACAACTGGTATGTGGGAAGTCAGATCATCCAGCAAGGACTTGCTTCAGGCTCACAGATCATCAGAAAGATGACCCCAGCTGGCTCTGCTGCAAAGAGGAAATGCCTGCTTTCTCTCCAGATACCAATAGAGGGGATGTCTTAACTGAATGGTTACAAGACTACCCAAACAGTGACACAGCAGCAGTGGCAGTGAAGTTTGAGGGTTTCACAAGGGGTTTCAGGACAACAAAAGGGGAAATTTACCACTATGTTTTAGCCATCCAAGGCAAAAACAGATACTGTGCTAGTAAATTGCTAAAAAAGAAGTCAAGGTAGGTAGGTTAGAAGGTCCTTTTAAGTAGCTCGCTACCCAGAAAAGAATTTAGAATATTACCCAATGGACTGGTTCATAAGAAACAACCAGGTAAATTCTAGCTTATTCAATATCTGTCTTACCTGGAAGGACAGTCAATGAATGATTACATAAATAACAGCAAAATCTTGGTGTGCCACTTGTAGTTTGATGAAGCATTTATAAAAGTCCAGAAGATGAACAGAGAAGTGTTGATGGCCAAAGGGGAGATAGAGTCAACCTTTAAGTTTTTGCCAATAAGGTATGAAGATCAAGGGTGGTTGGGCATGGTATTTGAATGGCAGTACTATATGGATAGATGCTTGCCTATAGGCAATTAGGAGATTGGTGCCTGCACAACATTTGAAAAGTTCATAATCTTTATGCAGGGATAACATAATACATTATTTGAATTACTGTTTTTTGTGGAATTGAGTCACACACACAAAAAAAAGGAGGTGGTTACTACTTTCACCCAGGTGTGTGTGAAGAGCTGGTGGTACCTCTGGCACTGTTGAAGGCTGAAGGGCCTACCACTAAATTCTCATTTTAGGCATAGAGATTGAGAGTAAGGTTGGATTATACAAACTGTGTGAGGACAAAGTAGTTAAGTTTTATACTGCCTTGAGCTATATGCTAAGGCAGCAGAAGGAGACATTAAAACAGCTTCAAGAATTAATAGGTTTGCTGAATTTTGCCTGCAGGGTCACCCTAATGGGTACATCTTTTATGCAGAGGTTAGCAGTAAAGGGGTCAAGTTGCAGGACGCCATATCACAGAATCAGGATCATCACTGACATGAAGTTGGACCTAGAAACATGGTATAAGTTTATGTGAGACTTCAATGGCATTGCAATATGACAGAAAAGCAGCAATCAAAACCAATGGAAAATATTTAATGATATCAAGTGGTATAGGTTTTAGGGGCAATTTTAAGAGCATTAGATTAGTAAGGCATGGCCACTGGAGAAAAGGAACAAGGAAAGAGTACCCATTGTGGAACTGGTGTTTTTCCCAGTAGGAGTAGCTTTGGAATTGTGGGGAAAAACAGAAAAAGAACAGGTCAGTGAGACTTAGGTTGGACAATAATGGTGTGGTACACACTGTGATTAACCATCGGGGAGGGGGGGGGGGTAAAGGTGTTATGGTCAGGATGATGAGGCATTTTACTCTCCAGTGCCTAAATCTGAATCTCAAACTCATCTTATGCTAGGCTTAAAATAATTAATTGGTAGATTCCCTTTGTTGTTTTCAGTTGTCCAGTTTTAGGAGATTGGTGCCAAATGCAGCACCAGTGGCAGAACTGACATACGGACTTTTATGGGCCCTGTGGGCAAGTGACAATAATGGTTAATGATTCATTTCCTCAATTCACTAACAAGGATAACAAGGATAATATACGATAGGGGAGTACATTTCTAGCAAACTAGAATGTGTTGAGGGGGGAAAGCTGAATGACCCATTCAAGATGAGCAGATTGGGTCCTACATCATGGTGACGAAGGCTGTGTGCATTGCAGTCTGGGTAACGCTAGAAATCACCTGTCAGCCCTGAATGGATATACAAGACAATAGAATGAGGGGATTTGATGAGGTAATTTCAAGTGTGTGATATGTTTAAGGGATGGGGAAGGCAGTCTCCAGGTAGGCAAGCAGGATAAGAGGTATCCCAGTGGGCCAAAAGTATATCAGTCTTTGTGGGAAGCCATCCTGAAAGTCTGTGCAGGTGATTATGAGGTCCTGCAATTAAGAGATTGTTTTCTGTCAGGTTTTTATGGAGTATTCAGATGGTCAGAGTTGGTGCAGCCCAGTAGAAAGAAAGCTCAACTGACAATATTGCCTTGGACTAAGGCTGCTAACTGTCCAGAATTTTTCTGGACAGTACAGAATTAAGGGACACTGCCACTAACATTGAAGAAAACAAGAATATGTTTGATTGCGCACAGTAATATTGTACAACAATCCCCTTGAGGGGAGGTAAAACGCATACTTCTATTCTGCACATATTTTACTTTCACATACATGCCTATAATTCTTTACATGAAAAGCTGGCAACCCTACCTTAGACAAATGTTCAGGTATCAGAAGAAGACACTATTGTGTGTGTGTGTGTATATATATATATATATATATATATATATATATATATATATATATATATATATATATATTGCAAGATCTAACATAGATCAAGAAGCAAGTGGCCAATGGTGTTTCTTCACCAAGCCACAGAACTGCACTGGAACATTATGGTGTAGGTGTTATCACTCTGCTAGATGCCATCCTTATTGATATACCCTAGAGAAGTAGTAATTCTTCTATAATCTCATTTTGTATCAGTTCTTTAAAAGGCCTAAAGTTTTACCATTATACGTGAGGAGCTGTCATCCTTACTAATATTCACCACAGAAGCAGTGACTCTTCTGCACTATTGAATTAACTCTGCATTCAATGTACTCTCATTTTATGTTGGTCTCTTAAAAGGCCTAACGTTCTACCATTACATATGAGTGATAAATCAAAAGCTGACAACATAGAAAATATTGTATTGCTGGAGTTAGGTAATATTGACTAGGGTCCCCTTGCAGTGTAAGTGATGTGTACTTGACTTGAGAACTTTTTTCGATCATCATTACAATTTAGGACAGGCTGTTCCCTATCAAACTCTAGAAGACTGACAGCCCATAAATGTTCATGAATTACTTCAGAAATTAAGGACTTTCTTAGGAAGAAGTGATCAGACATGGAGCAGATGGAAGAAAAAAAAGGATATAAATTGCTATCAGATGCTGTCCTAGTCTCAGCACAGTTGCGCAGAGGATAGCGTTGTCACCTCACAGCAAGAGGTTCCAGGTTTGATTCTCAGCTGGTGTGTCTTCTGTGTGGAGACTGCATCTCCTCCCTGTGTTTGTTGTCATTTCTTCAAGGTGCTTCAGTTTCCTGCCTACTCCAAAGACATGCATTGGGTGGATTAGACACTCTAAATTGGCCATAGGTGTGAGTGTGCGAGCGAGTGTGTGGTATGGAAGAATGACTGTGGAAGGGCTAGCCACCTGGTGGTGTGAACCAAGACTCTAGATGATTGTCACTGTTAATGTGACACCCAGGCCCCATGTACAAAATGGGAAAAAGGGATTGCGGATGGATGGATGGGATAGATGGATGGATGGATAAATTGCTATCAGAGTTATTTACAGGTCCAGAATCACTGTCAAATAATGACTAACATTGCCAGATTTGGTCATATTACAAAGAAAAATACAGTTGAGGAAAATGTTACCATAACAGTAGATGTCCTTCTCTTCACTGTTGCAGTATTCTTTACAATAGGGATCCCCTGCCTAGGGCAGCCTGACATCCGGCCAGTATACAAAAGCCTTTAGGTTGTAAATGGGAAAGCCGTACGTCACACATATGCTCCTCTTGCATGGTGTAGCACATAAAGGTGATGTCTGGACATACCATCCCCAGAATTGAAAAGCCCCAGTAGGAATAGAAGCCTAAGGATAATATCAGGTAACAGGTACATCCATAAGGAAAAAGGACCAGGAGGAGGAAGGAAGGAGCGAATACTGCAACAGTGAAGAGAAGGACACCTACTGTTATTGTAAGATTTTACATAACTGTACTATGTGCTTCCATATCAATGTTGCAGTATTATTTACAATAGGGAGAGTACAATATCTCAGGAAGAAGACTGGGAGGAGGAAGAGCTAGAAGAGCCCTCTAGGAAGCTATGGAGAATGGCCCTGGGAAAACCAGCTCTGACCCTAGAAATCACATTCAACTTATAGTGCCTGGTAAAGGTATGCATGGAAGACCAGGTAGTTGTCTCAATAATAGAATTAATATCCAAACCCTTGAAAAAAGCACCAAAAGAAGCCACAGCCATTGTAGAATGAACCTTAACAGAAGAAGGAAGGCTCTTCCCATGACAACAATAGCAAAAAGAAATGGCTTTCGATATCCAAGAACAAATTGTCTGTTTGGAAACAGCCAAACCTAATGACTTATGATGAAAAGAAACAAAAAGCTGATCAGATTTACTAAAAGCTTTAGTCTTATCCAAATAATATTTGACTACCTATGCAAATCCAAGGTGCACAAAACCTTCTCACTAGCAGATTGTGGAGAAGGGAAAAAAGTGAACAAATGAATAGACTGATTAAGAGAAAACTCATTAACCACCCTGGGCATAAAAGAAGGATTAGTACAAATGGATACCCTGTCCTTTTGAAAAACTAAAAAGGGAGGAACAGCCATAAGGCCTTGCAGCTCAGACACCTATCTGGCAGAAGTAAGGGCCAAAGGAAGAGCAGTCCTCCAAGAACAATGCTTTAAGGAAGCTGAAGCAGCATGCTCAAATGGAGCCCGAGTCAATTTTTTCTAAAACAAAATTAAGATCCCAAGAAGAAGGGAAAGACTTCCTTGGAGGCCTAATGTGAAGGATGCCTTTAAGAAACACTTTGGCCTAAAATCTACATTACAAAGGGGGAGTCAAAGGCAGACAAGCAGAAATAGGGCCTTAAAAGAAGAATATGCCAACTCAGCATAGAGCAATTCACACAAATAAGAGAGAACCAAGGAAACATTCACAATAAGTGGATCCAGGTTATGAGAAAGGCAACATACAGGAAATCTCTTCCATTTGGACAAAAAAGATTTTTTACTAATGGGTTTCCTGGTCTCTTGCTGGACTAGAAGCACATCCTTAGAAAAAGGTTACTTGTGATGACTTAGCTAAATGCAGAAGAAGAGGGAACCAATGCTGTTTGGGCCAAAAGAGAGTCACCAGCAAGATTTTGGGAGCATCCTGTATTATCTTAAACAGGACCCTCAAAATGAGAGGAAGGAGAGGGAAGGCATAAAGAAACATCCCCTTCCAAGAAAAAGAGAGGGCATCCACCTTCCAGGCCACAGGACATGTGGCTTTGGTGCAAAAAAAGAGGAAGTTGTCTGTTCAGAAGGGAGGCAAATAGATCTACTTGAGGAGTACACCACTGGATGGGCAATGTCCAGAAACACATACCTGTGAAGCATCCACTAATTTGATTGTGTTATGGACCTGCTCAGAGAATCTGCCACTATATTCTGATCTGAGGGAATGTAAACTGCCTGAAGGGTCACCTGATATTGTATAGCTAGATCGCAAACTTGGAGAGCTAATCTACACAGGAGATAAGATATTGTTCCCCTTGCTTTTGATATACCACATCACTGTGGTATTGTCTGTGAGAAATTTTAGGGGCCCTAGAAGGAAAAGAGAATGAAAAGCCTGAAGAACCAAAAGAAGAGCACTCATCTCTTTGACGTTATTGTGATCTTTCTTTTGTCGAAGAGACCAAAGGCCCTGCACTTTCAGAGGACCAAAGGAGGCACCCCATTCCACGTCTGAGGCATCTGTGAAGAGTTCCTGAGAGAGGACAGGAAGTTGAAAAGGAAGCCCTGGGTTGAGGAACAAATGATGGATCAACCACTGAAGTTCCGGCTTGAAGCATGGAAGAAGAAGGACTAGAAAATCTAAAGGATGAGAATGTTGAAGCCAAACTGACTTTAGAAACCACTGAAGCTTTCTCATATGGAACTTGGCCAGATGAATCATAGGAATGGTGGAAGCCGTGTAACCCAAAACCCTCAAAAGTTCCCTGGCTATAACTGAAACCAGAGGAAGAAGGGATTGAAAGAAAACAATCAGAGTTAAAGCCTTGGGATGAGGCAGGGATGCCAGCATTGGAACAGTCTGAAGCCTGCACCCCAGAAAAACATAATCCTGAGAAGGAGTCAAGAATGATTTGGGGAAAATGATGACAGCTAACCCCACGCTTTGCAGCAGTGAAATAGCAAGGTGTAGATGCTGAAGTAAAGTCTCTGGAGAGGAGGCCTGAATGAGCAGGTTGTCCAGGTAAGGAAAAACATGTATCCCTCTCAACCTACAGAAACCAATCACAGGAGTGAGGCATCTGATGAAGACCCTTGGGGCAGCAGAGAGGTCAAAGTGCAAAACAGAGATCTGAACATGCCAGGAAGCAACTGAAAAATGTAAAACTTCCTGAAAACGGAATGAATGGGAATGTGTAGATAAGCAGACTTGAGATCCAGGGAAACTAGAAAAGCATGAGGAAGTCGAACAAGAAACAAGGTTTGAAGGGATAGCATCTGAAAGGAAGGGACCTTCAAAAAGGTGTTCAGCTGAGAAAGATCCAGAGTGGCCCTCCAGGTGCTTTCTTTCCTGGAGACCAAGAACATTCTGAAGTAAAACCCCTTCCCCCTGTGAGGAGTTCTTGAGCCAACAGGCCCTGAAACACCTCTGAGAAAAAAGGCAGTTGTTCCTGAGGAGGCTGAAGAATGCCCAAAAAGGGTGGAAGAGAATTCCAAACCATGTAACAACACTAGCAGATTATGGAAAGAAGCCAGGAGTATTGGTGACCTTTAATCAAATAGAAAAGGACAAGGAAAGATGCAGAGAAAGAGGAATGTGACTGTGAAGAACAGGACAAGGATAGTCAGACAGCACTTGGTTTGTCAGGAAAAGGAGGCTTCTGAGTAGAAGGGGTTTCGATAGCCTTAGCAAGAGGAACCCTTCTACCACTCTTTTTACCTTTAGGGGGAGAGCAAGTCTGTCTACGAACAAAGGCAGGCTTATTAAGGTAATTCCTTTGAAATTTGGGAACAGATGAAACAAAAATATGCTTCAAATCCTGTAAGGCCTTGCCCTTTTCTTGCAGGGAATTAAACAATTCTGCAACAACAGCATCAAACAAATACTTGTTATCCAGAGGAGCTTCCATCAGTTTAGCCTTGGTATCATCAGGCAAAGGTTGAAATCTGAGACAGGAATACCTTGTCAAAACAGATCTAAAAGCAGCAGCCTTGGATGGAGAATCAGCTGTATTATAGCTGCATTTAACAGAATGGTGAGCAACTTGGGAAGACATCCCTAGCAAGGAAAGAGCAGAGGCCTTCCCCTCAGAATCAGAAAGATCTGAAATAGCCTGAGAGGCCTAAGAGAGAAGAGCCAAAACATATATGATCATGTGTGTTTGATAGTTCAGAGCTCTAAAGGCTAGGGTAGCAGAAGTATACACTTTCTTACTTACCTTCTCCCTAGTTCTGCTGTCCTTGTCAGAGGGAAGCAATTTTGTAGAAGGCAGCAATTTGAAGGGTTTATCAGAGTAGGGTCAGCAGAGGGGTACTTATAAAGAAACGTGCAATCATCAGGCACTTTATAAAACCTATTAAGTTTTTTTGGGAGTAGGGGGCTGGGAATCAAGAGCCTGAGAAGCAGTATAAAATGCATCCAACAAGTCAGCAAGAATAAGAGGAACAGCAGAGAGCCTTGGAGATTCCATTTGCAGAAGCTCATAGTACCTCTTCTGAACATCAGACACCTGACCACAGTCCCATTTGAAAAACTCCATAATTTTGGAAATAGTGTCACCAAATTAAATCTCCTCAAAAGGAGAGTCAGGACTGATAGACTTTTCTTCCTCAGAACCATAATCTAAAGGAGAAGGAACCTGAGAAGAATAAGTCAGGGATTCTTCATCATAATCTGCATCATCCTCAAAGGATTTCTGCTCCCTAGGCCTCTTAAGAGGATTAGAAGATGAAGGAGGATCAGGAACAGAAACCCCCTGTGGGGGCTTCAGAGCCATAAGGGCCTTGAGTGAAGTTTTGTCATTCACTCTCAGGATCTTTAGGAGCAGGAGAAATGTGCTTAGTTTTCTGCTTTTTTTTTAGAAGGACATCAGCCTTAAACATCTTAGGTGGCTCTGACCCCTGACAACATTCTATTACTGTAGTCAGAATCTCTTCCCTTACTAATATCTGAGGAACAACCCTAGGCCTTTTGGTAGTTATCAGCCACAGTTTTCCCTGTACATCTGAAGTGGATGCCTGCAAGGCCTCCATGGACATGTGTGAATTGGGATCCATGCCAGCCACCAAAGTGATCATGGCATAGGAATCTGACAAAGAAACTGAAAATTCTCCAGGCTTTCACTGACCTCAAGACAGACTTCTGGTGGGCAGTACAGCTGAAGAATCCAACTGAGCTTTCTTGGTTTTCTTCTTTGCATGTGGCTGACCCTTGGGCCAGGAAGATCCTTCCATAGTGCCTTTAACCAACAGTTTAAGTCATTGGTTTTCTAAATAAATAGCTAGGGAAGAAAGCTGACTTCACAACTTCTTGAGGACAAAAGCTTGACAAATTACACAACACGTATGGCTTTGGGAAGCACCTAAGCAAAACAAACACTGCTCATAACAATCTTTACAGAGAAGTGGTCTCCCACCCTTGCATTTCCCCTTTCTGGATGACATGAAACCCAACAACCAGAACAAGGCAAAAGAAAGATAAGAAAATAAAAAAAAAACAATAGGACACTTATCCGAAAACAGTTTGGTAACCAGCAGACAAACAGGCATTCAGACTGACAATCGAAGATGTACTTCGGACTGGAGACAAATAAGTACTGAGGATGGTACATCCAGACATCACCTTTATTCCCTGCACCATGTGGGGGGCATACATGTGATGTACGGTGTACCCAATTAGGCTTTAGTATACTGGCTGGAAGTAGGGCTGCCCTAGGCAGGGGATCCTTATTGTAAAGAATACTGCAACAGAGATGTGGAAGGACATCAGTTGTTACCTAAAAGTCATCCAAAGATGCTTTAGAGGTCTGTAAAAAAATAAACAAAAACATTGCCCTGTCATTATCTAATACTATGCCCCATAAAGGCTAATACCATAACAAGTCATTTGTCAACCAGCTCAGAGATCAACTGTCATCAGTCAGACCTTTCTCACATCCCCACTACACCTTTGGCAGACATTATGTTTCATCCTCATTTTCATCCTTCTTTCCACTTCAGAAAAAGCTACAAAAATGGTCTGTAAGCTATTAGAAAAATAGACTCATTACCAAAAATCTCACTCCTTCATCCCATCTTCATTAAAATGGCGGCTTCTTGCATAGTAATAGCTCTTGCTTATCTCCAATCTCTCCTTTACATCTCGTATTCCACTTTATTCTTGTTGCTCCATTGTATAAGGATGGCCCCTTGGCTGGTCTGAATAAATATCATTTGATTATGATTTTGACTGCCAAATCTCAACTTCTGGAAAATGTATTGATATGCAATACCTGTAGCACCTAACTAACAACAGTCTCATCTATGACTGCAAACATAGTTTCAGACCCCATTATGGAATGGGCACTGCTCTCTTAAACAGTTTAGAATACATTTGTTTATTCTGATTAAGGCAAGGTAGGTGAGTCATTGCTTCCAGATGTAACTAAAGCTTAAACTCGCAACAATGGTATGAAATTATGGTTTCTCCATAACTATCTCATAGTGTTTTCTAGTCACTTACAAAACATATCACAGGCTGTAAAATAACATAAGGCTATTTCCTCATCATTTACCAGTGGATGTTGGTGTCCCTAGGAATTCAGGTTGGGCCTGCTACTCTCTACTATTTGTGTCAACAATGTCTCTTAACTGTGAAAATGCAAAAAATATACAAAATGTTGATGATTCAGCTATTCGCCTGATATTAATTCTAGTTACATGTGTGATGCCTGATCACTGGCCCAGTAATCAAGGAGCCTCAATCCTCACCACTAGAACCAGTGAGGAGCGTGCACATTGAGAGGATAACAAGTACACACACAGTAAAGTACAATTTCCCTTAAGAGCACACATATATCACAGTCAGTGTGGGGCTGGTTTCTCCCTTTCTCTTCAGATCCCCAATAAGACTCCCCACTGGCACAGCTATAGTATCCAGATCTCAGTCTAGTGGTCAAGCTAAAACCTCCAGTACCCTCTATGTCCAACCAGTGCTTCATGTCCCTGCCCAAGTAGCTGACACACAGACACACACACACACACACACACACACACACACACACACACACACACACACACACACACACACACACATTGTACAAACACACAGACACTCCTGGGGAAGGCTGGCACAGGTTCTCCAGCTGTGCCCCCTTTCTGCCCAGAATATACAGTAGTACCAACTGCCACCAACCACTAATATCAGCTACTATAAGGCCCTTCTCAAAGGGTAACCAATTTCACTGTGTAATATTACTGTTATCCAAATAGTAAGTGTGCCAAACAGCAACACTGTTGGAGTGGCTTGGACAGTATCACCAAATACATGCAATGTACTCTAACAGCTTAAATTATCTCTACACAAAACAGCCACAGTTGAAAGGTTGAAAAATATTTAATAATAAATAATAAAAACGCAAGACAAACCTAATCAATTCAACACAGTGCTAATCAAGAGTTCAGAGATCACAGGAAACGTTTAAAACAATATTGTAGGATAGTCTGACTTAAATATAGAAAACAGCTAGGCTAATCTGGCTATATTTCTATCTAACTCTAAGAGAAATACTAAGCTCTAAATACTACTTATATACAGAGCAAAGCAAGTGCCTGTTGAGTTGTTGTCAGCTTTAGACAAAATCCAAAATGCCCAAATCTTTCTCTCTGAGATAGTCTTAAATTGATATATACATTACTGCTGAGTCATTTCACATTACATCATCTTTGACACCTCTGCTGAAGTTTCCCAGGCTAAAAGAACTCAAAATTTAACATTTGTTTGTAATCTTGCACCTGCCAGAAAACCACAGCAAAAAAGGACACTTTACATATAAAACCTAGTAATTAACTCTTGTCCAAAGACAATAGAGAGAATTTCTTAGTCCAGACATCCTGTCTCCGAGCTTGAGCTCAAACAGTCACAAAATGCTTCACTTATCAGCTTTCTTCCAGCAGGGTGCAATGTGGTTAAATTCTTGAAGCTCAGAACATATAACACAATTTTCTTATATTTAGTTTTTTTTTACATTTGTAAAAACACGCCTGTGGATTATATTAATATTTACAATGATATAGAATTATTTACAAAATTCTATCTAGCTAGGCTGGCAGCCTTCACATATCCCCAGAGAACTCAAGTTAGTTTTTCAAGCAATCCATGAGAAACGTTGCTTGAGAAGGTTAGGTCTATCTGGGTATACCTTACCCCATTCCCTGTCTTGAGATCCCATCTGCATTGGCGTTGCTAACCCCACTGCAATGCTGCACTGACATATCATATGCTTGCAACCCTAGGCTACATTTTAGCAGCATGACATTTTGCTGGCTCTGTGTAACCATGTTAGGGGATTGTAATCTGTAACTACAGTGAATTTTTCTTCCATACAGATAAGGCTGAAGTTTCTGCAGTGCCCACACAATGGCTAGGCATTCCTTTTTTACACCTGCATAGCATTCCTCCCTGGGTTGCAGCCTATGACTGAGATAAATCACTGGGTACTCTTCTCCCTCTGACAAAATCTGGCTAAGTACAGCCCCCACCCCATGGTTCAAAGCATCCATCTGCACAACAATTTATTTGCTGTAATCTGGACTGGCTAACACAAGGGGTCCTCCCAAAGCTTCTTGAAGCTTCTGGAATGTCTGCTCACATGCTGGGGTCCACACTATTTTATCTTGCCTGTTTTTTCTTGTCAGGTCTGTGAGGGGAGCAGCTATGGTACTATAACTGGGGACAAACTTTCTGTAGTACCCTGCTGTCCCTAAGAATGGCCTCACCTACTTTTTGGTAACAGGTGCAGACAATGCCTGAATGGCTTCCACATTGGCAGGTTCTGGCCTGATCTTACTACTCCCCACTCTATGTCCTGTGTAGGAGACCTCTGCCATACCCCCCTGACATTTGCTAGGCTTAATGGTCTACCCTGCCCTCTGTAGTCTGGCCAGCACCTCCATGACATGTTGAAGGTGCTCTTGCCAGGAATGGCTGTAGATGGCAACATCATCTAGGTAAGTAAGGGCAAACCCTCCCGTTGCTGCTAGGATATGATCAACCAGCCTCTGAAAAGTTGCTGGAACATTTTTCATCCCAAAGGGCATCTTCCTGAACTCATACAAGGCAAAAGGAGTCACAAAAGCTGACCTCTCTCTAGCACTGGGAGTCAAGGGCACCTGCCAGTAACCCTTGGAAAGATCAATGGTGGTAAGATACTTAGCCCCACCCAGCTGCTCTAGGGCTTCACATCTGACTCTGTATGACTACTTAATTTCCTGTAGTCCACACAGAACCTGGTGCTGCCATCCCTCTTTGGCACCAGCACCACTGGGGAGGCCCAGGGACTGTTGCACTCTTGAATTACCCCTAGTTCCAACATTTCCTGTATCTCCTCCCTCGGAGTCTATTTAACTCTCTCAGGCATCCTATAGGGGCCTGCCTAATAGGCCTTTGGGGTCCTGTATCCACCTGGTGCTGCACCAGGTGGGTGCACCTAGGTTTCCCAGTGAACATGTCCCCAAACTCCTGTAACACTGCTCATATTTCTCAAACCTGGGTAAGAGATAGCTGCTGGGTCATTGTTACCCCTTCCACTGGAGGAGATTAGTCACCAGATTTCCCTCAGACTCCTCCTGCAATCCCCTGCAAATACTTGGCACAAGGGCCTCCCTATCATGGTGAGGTTTCATCATGCTAACATGGTACAATTTTTGCCCCTGCCTCCTCACTAGCAGTTCTACCATGTAGTTAAAATCACTGAACTTCCTTACCACCTTGTAGGGTCCCTTCCAGGATGCTTGCAGACTGTTGTGTCTGACAGGAATGAGAACCATTACCTGATGCCCTACAGCATACTCTCTAGCTCAAGCATTCCTGTCATACCAGACCTTTTTCTGCTGTTGGGCTTCTGCCAGGTTCTCTTGGGCTGAGCCCATCAGTTCCCTGAGCCTTGTCCTGAGGTTTAGGACATATGCACAACAGACTCCTTGTGAGATTCACACTCAAACCCCATGGATTTCTGGGGAACCTCTCTGTAAGCAAACAACAGATGGGGCAAATAGTTGTCCCACTCCCTCTTAAACTGGTCTGCAAATGCCTGTAGCATGGACTTAAGTGTAGAGTTTAACCTCTCAACAAGACCATTAGTCTGGGGTGGTCTTTATGTGCTTCACCCCACAGTACTTCCACAGGCAAGCCAGCAGGTCTGACATGGAATTGACACCTCTGTCAGTCAGTATTTCTTTTAGGAAACCTACCCTGCTGAAAATCTCTAACAAAGCATTTGTCACTTTTTCTGCCTCAATGGAGGACAAAGCCACTGCCTCAGGGTATCTTGTAGCATAATCTACTACTACTAGGATATATATTTTCCCTGTGGAACTTGGGGTACTCAGAGGTCCCACAATATCCATAACTACCCTCTGAAATGTCTCCACAATCACAGGCAAAGGCATCAAAAGAGCTCTCACCTTGTCTCCTGCCTTGCCTAACTTTTGGCACTACTCACAGGTCCTGCAGTACCCTGTTACATCTCTGGAAATCCCAGGCCAATGCATAATATGTTTCTTTGTACATTTTATACCCATACAACCTGCTAAGGGAATAACATAGGCTATGGCTAGAAGTTCCAGATGGTAGGCTCTAGGCACTACCAAATGCTGTACTCTCTCACCCTCAAGCCCTCCATCAGGGGTCCACTCTCTATACAGTAACCCTTTGTCCCAGTATACAGATTACCCCTTCCCTTGAGAATAAGGTGCCTCACTAGCTACCTGCCTCAGGCCTTGTAATATAGGGTCTGAGAGTTGAGCCTGTCTCAACTCTCTCTTTGTAACCCTTCCCAGCTCCCCTTCCACAGGAAGTCTGGCATCCTCTGACAGCGGTGTCTCACTGTCAGCCTGGGTACTACTACTCACTTCTGCCCTTACAGTCACTCTGTCCAAGGGACCATCAGTATCCACAAGCAGCTGTGGCTCACCTTCAGTCTCACTGCTACAGCGTAGCTCCCTCCCTGAAGTAATCACCTCACCAGTCCTGGCTGCAAGTCTGCAGTCTGTGTGGGTCTCCCTAGGCTACCAGATCCACATGCTTGTCTCCAAGCCTGACTGAGTGTAACTGCATTAATGCATGGCACTGCCTCATCAAAATCCTTCCCTATCAGGGCATCTGCAGGATGGTAGTTTGGTACCCTTGTTGCCTCAATACAACCTACTATTGGCATTTTGTCTTTCCCACTTACTGGCTCCCTCAACTTTTGTTCCCCACCTTGCCTCCGTGGAAATCTGTATGCCACATGGCCCCACTGGTTGCATTCAAAATGTTTAACCCTAGGTCCTGGATGTGTACCTGGACTAGTGGCATCCCCTGCTACTGGCAGATTCTGTTGGGGCAGTCTGGGCTGCCTACCATGGGTTCCATTAGACCCATGAGCAGCACTGTGTAGTGATACCCTGCTTGCTAGGTATAGATCTCCTTTCTTCTCCAAATCATCTGAAGTAGCACATTGTCTACCAGCGAACCAGATCCTCATGTCCTCAGGCAAAAATGCTAAGGGCTTGTTCCCTCACAAAAGGTCTGCCAGCCCTTCAAAAGTGGTGACCCAACATCCACTCACCCACCTATGAAAATAATTTGTTTAGTTCAACAACATATTCACACACACCTTCATCTGCCTTGTATTTATGCTCATGAAACTTTTTTCCTAAAAGCTTCAGATGTTAGCTTAAAAAATTTTAGAAACCAATTCTTAACCGCAGTATAATCCAATAATTCATGATCAGATAATTTAGACAGCACAGTTACAGCTTTACCATGAAGTAAGGGTGTCAGGAACTGTACCCAGAGCCTTTGGTCAGCATCATACTGTTTACATACCCTCTCAAGCATATGAATGAAACTATCAAAATAACCCCTCCCCTGTAAACTTCAGAAGAAATTTACAGACCTTTTGTCCTTCTGGGGCCCAGATACTCCCTTCCCCATTACCTCCATGACTCTGGCAAAGAGTCAGCATCTCCTTTTTATGCTGCCTCTGTCTGTGCTTGCCTGCTATCCCTGACTAACTAAGCTAACAAAAGAAATAAAACAATTGTGATCTGAACTCTGAATATTCACTGCATGGCTGATTTAGAGTACAAAACACCTTCAATGTTCATTGTACACATGCTACAGGAATTCACTATCCATACCACTACAAGCCAATTAGTATGTGATGTGGCTAACTCACCACTATCAAACAATTAATAATTGATGTGGATATCCCACCACTCGCAAACAATTAATATATGACACCTATGCACTGTCCCAGTAATCAAGGAGCCTCAATCCTCAACACTAGCACCAGTGAGGGGTGTGCACTTTGGAAGGATAACAAGTACATGCACAGTAAAGTACAATTTCTCTCAAGAGCACACAGAGATCACAGTCAGTCTGGAGCTGGTTTCTCCCTTTCTCTCCAGATCCCCAATAAGACTCCCCACAGGCACAGCTATAGTATCCAGATCTCAGCCTAGTGGTCAAGCTAAAAACTCCAGCACCCGCTCTGTCCAATCAGTGCTTTGTGTCCCTGTCCAAGTAGCTGACACACACACACACACTTTAAGATTTGATTTAGATACAAACACACAGACTCTCCTGGAGAAAGCTGACATAGGTTCTCCAGCTGTGCCCCTTTTCTGCCCAGACTATAAGATAGTGCCAACTGCCACCAACCACTAAAAACAGCTACTATAAGGCCCTTCCCAAAGGGTGACCAATTTCACTGTGTAATATTACAGTTATCCAAACAGTAAGTGTGCCAAACAGCAAGACTATTGGAGTGGCTTGGAAAGTATCACCAAATACATGCAATGTACTCTAACAGCTTAAATTATCCCTACACAAAACAGCCACAGTTGAAACATGTAAAAATATTTAATAATAATAACTAATAAAAACACAAGACAAATCTCATCAATTCAACAGAGTGTGAATCAAGAGTTCAGAGATCACAGGAAACTTTTTAAAACAATATTGTAGGATAGTCTGACTTAAATATAGAAAACAGCTGGGCTAATCTGGCTATATTTCTGTTTAACTCAGAGAAATATTAAGTTATAAATACTTCTTACATACAGAGCAAAGCAAGTGCCTGGTGAGTTGTTGTCATCTTTAGACAAAATCCAAAATGCCCAAATCTTTATCTCTGAGATAGTCTTAAATTGATATACACATTACAGCTGAGTCATTTCATATTACATCATTTTTGACACCTCTGCTGAAGTTTCCCAGGCTCACAGAACTCAAAATTTAACATTTGTGTGTAATCTTGCACCTGCCAGGAAACCACAGCAATAAAGGACACTTTACATATAAAACCCAGTAATTAACTCTTGTCCTAAGACAATAGAAAGAATGTCTTAGTCCAGACATCCTGTCTCCGAGCTTGAGATAAAACAGTCACAAAATGCTTCACTTATCAGTTTTCTTCCAGCATTTTTAAAGCTCAAAACATATAACACAGTTTTCTTACATTTAGTTTTCTTACATTTATAAAAACATGCCCGTGGATTATATTAATATTTACAATGACTTAAAATTATTTACAAAATTCTATCTAGCTAGGCTGGCAGCCTTCACAGCATGTAACTCCAAGGCAAAATCAATTTTCTTTACTTGTCAGAAACATAAACTTTCTGCTGGAGATATTTATGTCCAAACTACTGAGTGTCTTAAAATCACCAGCTTAGATAACTTAAACATTGAAGAAGTAGTTTTTGTCAAGTTTCTGGGCATTTATTTTTTATTTGATTGATTTTACTAGAATTTGTGCTTCCCAATATGCAGTTATTTTAAATCCAATAAATTAACAATGCAGCTTCTAGTACTAATCAAAAACTTTGGAGACTTGGATCCAATCCTGGTGGAGCAGAAGCATAACAAACTAACTCAGCACAGACAACTTGGGAGCAGTTAGTGGCATAGGCATCCAAGGGAGCTGGCAGTTCTATCCTGAGAGTGAAGTCAGGGTGGAGCTGGCTTTGGGATGCACCAGTCTCTTTAAAGAATGGGTTAGGATGCAAAAGTCAGAGCCTGTGGTAGGTATTAGGCTCGCCAAGCCATCAATGGGTGTTAGCCTTGATAGTGGGCATATAGGAGCATGCATCCATGTGGGGAAGGCAGCTGTGGTCTGTGGTGATGTAGTTTACTTGCCCTTCCCTAGGGGTGAAGTGACAGCCATCATAAATTTTGTCATAGGTGGTACTCAGCTCAAAGAAGTATTCTTTCAAAGCTACACTAAAAAGAATATATCTTTATACTGGTAACCATTTGAAAAGTCAGGACCTGCTAGAGTGAGTCTTGAAATACGGACACTGAATGGCCAAAAGATTGGACTTGTATATACTAAGTCTGAAATGCCATTTCTCGGAATATTCCCTTTTCTTCAAGGTATGACAATTTGGGAATTGTTATATATATATGTTTTGGGGTGTGAGGGGCTTGCTCCCCTCCCCCCTGCAAAAAGAAGTTTAAAGGAGAGGAATGATTTTTGAAATTCACTCTTCTCCTGTGTTTTCAGTCTTTTTTGTGACAATTTACTCTTTTACTCAGTAGAACTGGCAATGTGGTATAATTTAATTCACTAATGGATTGAGTTGGTGTACCATTCTTTTATCATACTTTCTATTGTCCCTTTTCTAGCCATGTTTTCTAAGCATTTTCGTTATACTATTTACTGTCTTTCACCTTTTCCCATCTTGTTTGCAGTTTTCCTAACTCTGATATTCTTATATGACCTTCCTATCCATAATTGTTACATTCTTGATATAACATTACAATTTCCCTTAAAGTTATATTCTAACTGATTTTTTTTAAATAGGTAGTCCTCCCCTGCTGGTCTCATGGTGTGTTTGTCCACTTGTTCCCTAAATTGCTGTGCATTCCCAGCATTCACGACACTACTACAGCTCCTTTTACTGCACAAAAATCCAGCTCTGTGAAACCTAAAAGATACCAGGAGTTTATGCTGCTCTGAAGACCCAAACACTATTATATGTATGTTTCACCACATAAAGGTTATTTTGAAAGCTGTATTTTATGATCATCCTTAACTTGCTAAATACAAACACCTGAGCTAGCAGCAGGGAATTTTTTAATCTGTTTCTTCCTCTTTCAATATTATTACAATAACTTCCACATGGTACTGGATTATAGTTTTTCCTCTAGTCCCCATAGTAATTTGGTCACCAGATGTCTTTTAAATTTTATATTTTCCCTATAGACTCCCTTCCCAACTCTTTCCATCATTCTATTTAACCATAGCCCTCTTACTATATAAATTTATTTAGGCTCCCAGCTGCCCATACCAAGGCAGTCTCACTAACATCTGCAATAGCAAGTGTTATAACAGACAAAAAAAATTACTACTAAGAAGTCAATAGTTCAGAGCAATTGATTGTTTTTACTTGCACATACCATAAATTTGGCTCTTCCTGCTTCGTTCACTCTTCGCTATGCTCAGACCCACTCCGCTCCCTATACCCTACCCCATTCCCACCCACACCCAGGCTCCTGACCTTTATATCCAACTGGCCACTCCCTTAAGCCTCTGTCACACCAACCTCATTTCTATATAGCCACTCCTGTTCTTACTCTCTTCAGTCTACATCACCATCTACCTTCACTCCACAGCACTTATAGTCTATGAACACATACAGAGGAAATCCTTGAACTCCTCATCAGTCATACAGCAATACCTTTTGCAGCTTTTAAAGCTAAATAGCAGTTTCAGGATTTCCTTCATAACTTTTAATTTCAATTCCTGAAATTCATTACTGCTTTTCTGAAATGGCAGAAACAGAACAGAAGTGTGTGCTGAGGTTTGATGAGGTATTACCAGGTTCATGCAGGACTGTGCTCCATTCAAGTCAAGCTAAGCAAACAGAACAGGGAAGTTGGATGAATGAGAGGCAGTAAGTGAGGGTATGACAAGATGAGATAAGGAAGGATGAAACGGGGATAACGGATGTGTGAAAGCTGCAGGGTTCATGCATTGTGTATGTTATTTTGCAATATTTTGCGATGTACATGCTGGTTAGGGCGGGTCTATATGACATTATCGGAATTCCAAAATATCGAACACCATAAGCTCAACCATGGAATCTCAAAATGTGATATATTCGAATGCTCAGAACAGCGAATTTTTTCCAAGGGAAAAAAAATCGCTGTTCTGAGAAAACACACACATAGCACAAGCACACCAAAATACATAATCCACACATACACACTTCACAAAACCCTACACTAAACCGTACATACACTACTAACTATCCACTTACCTTAACCCAACCTTAACCCTAAGGTCCCTAATTATCGCACACTCACCTTACCCGCTCCCTACCCCTAAGGTCTCTAACTATCACACACTCACCTTACTCGCTCCCTATCCCTAAGATCCCTAACTATCACACACTCACCTTACCTCAATCCATTTGCACACTTACCTTAACCCGTTCTGTCACCTTCACACCACAGTCGAGGAAATAGCGAAGCAGCAGAAACGGCCCACCAAATACTTTCCCTAGGAAAATATTCAGTGTTCTGCAGCTTCGCTATTTCAAGCGTTCACTGAATAGGGGTCGATATTAGAACATTCAATGTTTTAACACTTCGATGTTCTAATATAGACCCATTTAGGGCATAGTTACTGTCTGCCTCTGTCTGTCAGAGACATGGGGTCCAGACCCAGGGTGAATTTCTGATTTCCTATTCATTGTCAAGGTTATACTTACATAGAGTTAGGGATGGACTATACTTCACATGGGTGGGGACTCTGTTCCTGTGCTTGGGAATCCTCTGAGACACACATATCTGTCTTGCCAGCATGTCCTATTTATGCTGCAAGCAAAATTTAAATCCCTGAGTCTAGTGGTTCCAATGTTGTTCATTTTGGGGGCATGCAAAACGTCCATGAGAGCTGAATCAGAGGATGTTTTATATGCCAGACACAGAATCAGCTTTACCTCTCTGTAACCTGTAAGGGACTGAGTATAGTGATAGGGCTTTAAGGTGAGCCACATAGGATTGTGTGTTTATACCCTGAATTTTCCTGGTAAGGAACCTTTGTGGGCATTCCAACTGTTGCATTTGTCTGCTCATGTAAATGTCAAAGGGGGTATTATACTCAATGATGGGTCTGATAATGGCCAAATAAAGTGGCACTATGACTTCCTTGGACATGGATGCCATGCCCTTACTTATAAGATGGGCAACATAGAATGATTTTCTTACTACCTTGGCTACATGCTGGTCAAAGGCCAGATTACAGTCTACATATGTATCCAGATCCCTGATTATTGGTTCAACTGTTAGGGGTGTCTTATCGATGTAGTAATTAGCCTGGGTGGCAATTTTCCTAAAAGGCACTATATAGCATTTCTCGGAACTGAGTTTTAATTTGTGACTGTGGCACCAGTTATTTGTCTGTATTAGACCCTCTTATAAGATGTTTATGCCATGGGGGAATCTATGATACATCCCAATTTGCAGTCATCTGTGAACTTGGTCAGCCAAAGTCCATTGACATTAGCCTTTATCTCCAAGAAGTAGAAGCCAAATAGGAGTGGACCAAGCACAGAACCATGAGGTACTCTGCTGGTGACCAGTCTCTTAGTGGAGGTAGTCTCACCAATCCTGACTTCCTGAATCCTGTCTGAGAGCTAAGAGTTTGTGAGTTATGTAGGGGTTTATGCCGAGTTCAGTGAGTTTGTCAACTATCCTTGAGTGGGGTATTGTATCAAATGCTTTAGCCAGATACAGGTAGGAAGTATGTGCCATTTTTACCTCATCCATTGCCTTAGTGACCATCTCAAAGAAGTCCACCAGGTTTAGTAGGCATGATCTTCCTTTGACAAGGCCAAACTGGGTTGGGTCCAACGTCTAAAGGTTGCCTATGTCTTTGCTGATTATTTCCATAATAATTTGTTCCATGGCTTTGCATACTGGACTAGTCAGACTAACAGGTCTGTAATCTGTGGGGTCAGTTGGTGATCCACCCTTGTAAAGTGGGATAACCATTGCAACCATTCATTCTTGTGGTACAAAGCTTGTTTGGAGGCTATAGTTGAAAAATGACTCAAGTGATCCTGGCAAGTCATGTTTCCAGCTATTTGTGACGCATCCTAGGTTATTGTCAGGGCTAAATGAGGCTGTGTTTTTTGGTCTTAGCGAGCGCAGCCAGGACCTACTGCCTGTTAACAGCTGGGCAGGGTTATGCTAGTAAATATTTCATGGAAAGGGGAGTCGTGATGAAGTTTGAGCTGAATTTGTCAGCCAGCAAATTCACTATATCGCTCTACTCAGTGAAGGTGACAAAACCACCCGTATCTAATTTTTACTATATTACCTTGCATTTGTATCTTAGTGCACAATGTAAAATAGTTATTAGATGTGTGTTGAAGCTTTCAATTAAATGCAAATATTCCTGTGAAATATAATTTCTATCTAGTGTAGACCAGTTATTGTACCTTGCAAAATAATATGTAAATTCTGTCTGTTTCTACTACTGAATTCATGTCTTCCATATCATATATTTTTAAAAATGTTTTCAGAAAGCTACTCTCTTTTGTTATATTTTCCCTTCTGGGTGCTCCAATACATCCTAACTATTGCAAATCAAATTTCAGACCCACCTGTAACTAATATTTCCTGCTATGAAGCTCTGCTCAGTGAAGGTGAGCTGATACAACATCATCGACATCATCAACAACATCCTTTTCCCCTTTTTTCCCAAATGTGACCGGGGTGATGTATTAACTGTAGCCATCTCTCTTGATTCAGCATGACTCTTCTAACTTCTTTGATAATTACGCCTGATTGTTGTGGGTCTTCTCTCATACAATCCATCTACCTTTTTGCTGGATGCCCTCATATTCTCTTGTCTTCTTCCTGTCTATCACAAATCTTCTACCCCAGATTATCTTCTGTTTTTATGCACATGTGCCCGAACCACTATAATCTGTTCTCTTTGATGTTTTCTGCAATTGCAGCTACTTTGGCTTCTGCTCTGATGTCCTCATTCTGCATCCTACCACCAATCTCAGGTACTTTATCTCCATCACCTCTAGCCTCCACACCTGCTCTGCCTTTACTGCCTAGGTTTCTGTACCATACAGTAGTCTATCATACTACTACTAACATTCTGTGCCTGTCGGCTGCAGCCCCTCAGATTCTGGTTTTGACCTCCTCATTCAGACTTCCCTTCGCCTCAACCACCTCTTGCAGAAACTTGAAGTACAGCTTCTGTGGGATTTCTTTGTTCAGAAGCTGCTGGAAGTACTCCTTCCATCTGCCTTTGATGTGTTGTGGACTTTTGAACAAGTTGTTGCTAGAATCCCTTATGAAGGGTGTCTGACTGTTTTCTTTTCTGAAGTCATTTTCTTTGCTATTGCAACTCCTTTTATATCCTCTTTGTTAGTCAACCAGTATTCCTTCTAGCCTGGTCTGTCTTTTCTATCTCCCACTTTTTCCTGCACTCTTTCTTTCTTTTGATGATTTCCTGTACTTCTTCATTCCACCACCACCAGCTTTCCTTATGTACATTATTTCTATACCTGGCCTGGCTGCATATCTGTTCTATAGTCCTCACATATGCTGTTTTGAGGTACTGTTATTCTTCTTCAACTTCACCTATTTTCTCTTCTTTTTGAGGTGCTAGAGCCCTGAGTAATTCCTTGATCTGTTGTGCTTTCTCTCCAGTCAACTTTCTGGTCTTTACATTAGAACATTTTCTGACCACTGCTTACAGCTGATTGTGGCTACCAGTGCTTTATGGTGTGGGCTGATGGGGGATGATTTTTCAATTGCTAAGGAGGAAGTCTACCCGGGTTGCATGTTGGCCACTTTTGCATGTGATATTGTGGCTGCTTCTCTTGCTGAACCATGTGTTGGCCACCATCAAGCCATTTGCCAAACAGAAATCTAGAATGGCCTCTTCTTCTTTATTCCTGTTGTCCCACCCATGTGGACCCAGGCAGTCATTGGAAAGCTGATTATTTGTCCCAAAACTTTCTTATGCTCCATGATAGCTGTTTTTGGTGGAATATAAATACATGCCAGCATAATCCTCCTCCCTTGCCAGTAGTCCCTTACTACCACAAATCTATCATTATTGTCTCTTTCTTTTCGTCTTCTATCACTATTGGTGCCCCTCTAGCAATCAGTATTATTACTATTCTTTTCCTTTGATCCTGATATTCTGCAGAATATCTACCCTGAAATTGTCTGTTAAATTCACATGCCCATTTCTTTCTGAATGTATTTCCTGCTGCAGCATTCCTGTTTGTACTCTGCATTTCTTAATATAACTCAATGTGCTTTTCTTTTTGCTTATACTTGTAAGGCCATTTACATTTCAAGATAATATGGATAATGTAGCCATTATGATAGAAAAGCTATTGCTCCCACCTAATAAATATGACAATTTTTTAATGTGTTTTTCCAGGTTTTGTCTTACATGCACAAACTAATATTTGGCAGGCTGATCTTTTATGCAGTTGTTTCTTATCATGTGCATTTGAACAGAAGAGTCAAACTGATGATACATTGTTGGTTCAGTGGAGTGTGACAAGTATATATTTTTGAAAGCAAGATTGCAAATGACTGTGTAATGAAAATTAAGTGGTTTAATTTTTTTCTTACATTGAAAATCCAAAAAACAAGGCAAAAAGCACAGTAAATGCAAATGATGGCCTGCATCGTGGCATAGAAGGATAAAGCTCAGACTACAGACCAAGCAACCCAAGTTCCACTAATGACTCGGGCATTTGATTGTATATGCAGAGAAGATGGGAATGTCCATCCCTTGAAAAAAAAGGGATGGTGGTTCATGCCCATCTCTTACTATTGATCTGATCACAAAGCTTCATCTGAAGAATGTCAGCCTATCGTGATGCAGGCTGCAAGTGCCAAGAAGTCACGGGCATGACCATCCATGCTGGTGATGGTAGCACTGTTGATGCATCTGGGAGAGGCTGAACTTGCAGCAGAGATTGTCCTTGCAGTGATGCAAGTAATCATGTCACTACTACAAGCAAGATTAGGCCATTACAATAGAAAATCTCTCCTTGCTATCATGCAAGAGAGAGCACAGAGCACCCAAATGGCTGTCTGGATGATGGCCCCTTTAAAACAGTGTACATATGAGTGAAGGGAAGCTTGATGGTCAGCACTCATGGAGCAAAAATGATGCCCCGCCAAAATAAATAAGTGCTTTTTATTTTTTTTGTATTTTATTTTTTATTTGCTCACAAGAGTAGAGCATTGATTTCATAGACCTTTTTCTATGTCAGCCCAGGGATACAGAAAAAAATGAAGGCAGAATAAATAACAAAAAGTATATTATATTTACATAACAGAAAGTAAGTAAATGATTCCAATAGTTACTATGTCTTGTTCAAGTCTTTGTCTGGCATGCTAGCACACACACATAGCCATCAACCTCTTAGTGCAAGAATCAGAAACAAAGCCAAACAATAATTGAGGACAAAGGCTCAAAATCAGGGACAGATTTAAAATATCTCTCTTACAGTATATACTTAGGAAGTTGCTAAAATAATAGGTTGTGCATTACCATGAATTTTCTGAAGGATATGAAGTCTGAAACTTAAATTCCTGTCATTATTTAGTAACTGCAGTCCTTAATAATTTGCCAGAAAACCATACATTTTATGAGGAACAGGAAAAAAAAGTGTCAAAATTTGGAACATTTGTCAAAATCTGGTGGTAGAGGCCTTAGTCAGCATTTCTTGGTCATGCTGCTGGCCTAGCCTTGTAGCAAGCCTAGATTAAAAACACAAAAATATGGCATTACAATGACCATTAAAATAATTTCTTCTTACACTATGTGAGATCTTTACTGGATTATATAACATTACAGTTCCGGATAGTTGAAAAAGGTACAAAGAATGATCTAAATGAGGTGCCTTCATTTCAACTGTACTGTGGACTAAAGACAAAAGCCCAGGTCACACAATTTACATCCCAGCATACTAATTATCTTAAAGGTATAGTATACTCTTGTTTGTTTATTTTTCTGTATTCTTTTCCGACCATACCTCTCAACTGCACAGATTTTCCTAAGATGTCCAGATTTTTGCCTCATATTTTTAGTCTATTTCTCATATAGTCGTGGTTTTCTGGCAAATCATTGAGGACCGAAGACAGAAAATAATGACAGCCATTTGAGTTTCAGACTTCATGCTCTTCAGAAAAAATATGTTAATGCAAAACATGTTATTTTATCAACTTTCTAAGTTTGTAAAAGCAATATTTAAAATTTGACCCTATTTTTTGGGCCTTTCTCCCCCATTATTTGTGGCTTTGTCCAGATTTCTTGCTTTGAGAGGTTGAGAGGTATGGTTCTGACTGAGTTAAACAACAACAGAACACTCTTGAAGGTACATGAGAATACTAAGAATATTTATCCATTTGCTAGCATAAAGATGTGCTATAATCCATTTTTATAATTCCAGAGGTTACAGTATTTTCTGTTTATTATGGATTACGCTACAGAAATAGGGAAAGCATGGAGAAAATGGAGGAGCAAAGAAGGAAAAGGGAGAACTGAGATGCTATAATGTTTAGTTTGGCATAGTTAGAAGTTTGCAGTCAAGTGACTCCTAGTATTAACACACAGGATCCCCTCTACTCATCTAATTGAAGTTTGAATGTTATTATGGTTTTACTCTGTCTAATAAGTATTTAAAGATTGTTCCATATGTGGTGGAATAAGTGGATGATGAATTTACCCCTCAATTGGGTCCTGTTAATATTTTTGTGTAGAACAAGATCTTTGAAATGAGTATTAATTAAGTAGCTTTTCTTTTCAAGGAAAAATAGGTTGCAGAGAGGAGGGTTTGATAAAGCTCACAAGGCAAGATGCAGATGAACTCAATGAAATATATAGACTGCAGAAGATAAGGACATGGATTTTAGTCCATCTGAATAACAGTGCTTTTTTAAACCTTGAATTATTTCAGTTATAAAACACTTACTTCTTCTAGTTGAGAGAGTTCATTAGAGCTATACATACCAAATGGAGGATTGTATTACATGATGTAGTGACTGAGGGCAGATTAAAGGGAAATTCGGACAGATTGGGATCAAGCATGTGTTCGGATTAAAACCAGCAACAATGTGGCAGTGTATACTTCCAAAAACAAGTCTCCCAAATGTAATGTACTGGAGTAGATCAAAATGAACAGGACAATCAAGTTTTAAGAAGGTTCCTATTATTTAATTCAAGTTTGTTAATTAAGGGGGTTATTTAAATGGGATTATCAGATGTGGTACTAGGTCTGATGAAGTCTGTTGCTGCAAGATGAAAACACTGTTCATTAATGTATGTGTCATTAAACAACTTTCAGTTTTACTTTTTTCATTGAGTTTTTATGTTGTACATTTGCATTAAAGTCTGTCATTGACTCAGGCTTGTCCTGTTCATTTAAATCTACTCCAGTACACTACATTTGGGAGATGTGTTCAGATTGTTGAAGGCCTGTTTCCACTGTCAAGACACCCCTGTGGTGTGCTGCAATATGCTACAGAGACCTACAGCAAGATAGTTGTGGTCTGTGCAGTGAGGCTGGCTGAGGGGATGTCAGAGGTACTGGATGCAGGTGAAGATCATATGAGGTAGAGCTGGGTACAGTATGCTACAACACTGACAATTGGATGGCACTTGATCCACAACTTTGGGCCAGAATAGACATAACAAAAAGTAAAACTGATGTATTCAGTACTACATCCAGGCTATGCTTTACAGTGCACTGACTGACCACTTTATGCATCATATATTACCTACTCAAGTAATACAGTGGTGAAGGCAGGGCGCAATAGTCATCATCTGTGCAGATAGGAATGGGCACAGTGATAGTGACAGTGATCAGTAATGGCTGCATTTAAGGAAGGAGGGGAATAAGGGTTGAACAAGGATGTTGAGTGTGTTACATGGCCAGGTGATTGAGGGAGCTGGGTATACTGTGCAGTGAGGGAGCAGTACTTCCTGTGGGAGGCAGGTTGCCAGATGTTGTGGATAATTGCACAATACTGGTTCCAGGGGATACAAATGGTGCAGCTGTCATTGTGCTGTGCGGATGTGCCTGTGAAAGGTATCATGGGATCTCAACTAGGACTGATGCAGGCTGTCAATGTCCTCATCCAAAGGGGCACTCCTCCAAGGAATGGCACTGCAACAAACACCTACTGGCAAGGACAATGTTAAACTGGTGTAATTGCCTGGTTGTGCCATGTGCATCACCTCTATGTAGGCTGCATTACATTGGATGACCACACTGTGCAGTGCTGCACAGACTCACCACAGGTATGTGGTGTTGAGGAGTTGGTAGTACAGAACCTCAATTTATCTGCCCTATTGTGTATTACCAACAAAGAAGGCAGAGGAATGGTAGCTATGGGAATGATGTTAGTCCTAGTGTGCAGAGGCAGATGACACTATAGAGGCAGGGAATGTACCCAGGTGGCTGCCCAGCACTCCACTCAAGTGATCCAGGCACTGTATACCCTCACATACTTTGTCACACAGGCAAAACAGTACTCCAGTCATCTCTGCTATGGCACAGCAGTGAATGGCCAGTGTGACAGTAACACATGCCTACCAGGCATTGGGATATGTATGTGGGTTTGATGTTATACATATGTAACTGTTAGTTACCTTCTTTGCTGCCTATGTTTGCAGTGCTTCTAAATAGTTTCACATTTTTTTTTACAACTTTGCTTTATACATTTTAATTACAAGTGGTACTGTGTTACGATCCTCCCAACTGTCAGGTTTTTCCCACAATGTCAGATGCTGACTGGAGAGACAATGACTGTGCCATCACCATTATGGGTGTTGGTCTCTACTCTGGCACATGTGCAATTGGTCTTGTTCAGTGCTATCCCTTTATACATCCACTGTACCATTAATACACAATGACCTTGTTGCCCTGCCATGGATTACTGTCACAGTCGCCATTTCACTGTTCATGTCTGTGTTAGTTACACCTTGCATACCATAGGCATGCCAGTGTAAGGCTGCCAGGTAATATTTCAGAGTGGCTGTCATGTCAGGGTATGGTATTACCACAGGGTTGTGCATATTCACTTTAGTACAATGAGGCAAAGGTATATATAGGATGGTACCATTTGGTGCCAGGAATGTCAATATCTGCCATCTGGCAAATACTCTCTGCTCATAATTTACTCAGGGCAGTGCACTTTATTTGTTCAAGGCGGTTGCTACTGCCTATCTTTGATGGCCCTTGCACTTATACTGGCTGCCACCCAAGCATCATGTCACTGTCCTACACACAGGTGACTGGTTATAGGTTCATAGGTTCATAGGTGTGTACTAGGCTAATGGCCCTGGAGCCTTTACAAGCCTAGCCCATAGAGGTGCCCTAGCATCGTGCCGCCCGACGTTAGTTCCCAGTGCCTCTATCAAGTACAGCCACTGCAGTGATCCCCAGGGTGAACTTTCTATTTCCCATCCCCTCATCAAGATTTCTCTTGAAGAGGGCCAGTGAGGTGCTCTGCTCAACATGTATGGGAAGTCTATTCCAGAGCATGAGCAGTCTCTGGGTTATGAACTTGTCCCTCCAGCATGTTCTGTTGACTGTGGTAATAAGGTTGAGGTCTCTGGAGCATGTGGTGCGGAGAGATTTGGATTTCTTTAGATGTAGCACTTCTAATAGAGCTGGGTCAGACATGGCTTTGTAAGTCAAGCAGAGATCGCCTCTTAGTAGACGATATGAGACAGAGAATAGCTAAAGTTTTTTGAGTCTATCCATGTAGGATATATGTTTAAGGCCTAGGATCCTCTTCATGAGGTACTTTTGTGGCTGTTGCATGTGTCTAGTGAGGTACATGCCAAATGGGGCGTTATACTCGATGATTGGCTTAATGAGGAAAGAGTAGAGAGAGATGATGATCTCTTTTTTCCTGGATGCAAAACCCTTGGTAATATGATGTGCCACATAGAAGGACTTTCTGACTACAGTGGCAATGTGGTGGTCAAAGGAGAGGTTGCTGTCAACCTGTGTCCCCAGATCTCTTATAATGCCTTCAGTGTTCAGTGGGTTCCCATTGATGTGGTAATTAGTGGGAAGTGAGTTATTCCCAAAGAGGATGATGACACATTTTTTGGCATTAAGCTTAAGGCCATGGTTTCGACACCAGTCATTGGTCTCAGTGAGGCCTTTCTTAGGATGTCTACATCACTTGGGGAGTTAATAATGGCTCCTGGGTTGAAGTTGTCTGTGAAATTGGTCAGCTAGCATCCCTCTGTGTTGGCCTGGACTTCTGAGAAGCAGATGCCAAACAGGAGAGGACCCAGGACCGATCTCTGTGGGACTCCACTCATGACTGGTCAGCAGTCTGACTTGGAGTCCACTGCTTTCACACTGTGGGTTCTATCTGTGAGCCAGTTTTCAACCCACCTAGTGCTATAGGGATTAATGCCTCGTTTGGTGAGTTTATCAATAATTCCTGAGTGGGGGAATGGTATCAAAGGCCTTGGCCAGATTGAGGTAGGCTGTATGAACTGCCTTGCCCACATCCACAGCTCTGGTCACTGACTCAAAGAAGTCAACCAGGTTGAGCAGGCATGATCTACCTTTCACAAATCCAAATTGCATGGTCTGTATAGTATGGAGACTCCCTATATCCTTGTTAATTAGGTCCATGATGATGCGCTCCATAGCCTTACATATCACACTTGTCAGGCTAATGGGGTGATAATTCCCAGGATCTGTAGTCGCTCCCCCTTTATGGAGAGGGATGACTGTAGCAGTGCACTGTTTGGTAGGGACAAAGCCTGAGGTGAGGCTGTGATTGAAGAGGGCACACAGATGTGGTGCCAGTTCACTTTGTAGTTCATGTAGAATACATCCAGGGATATTGTCGGCTCCCATGCAAGCTGTATTCTTGGCCTTGGACAATGCAGCTTAACCTGTGCTGCAGTAATACTGGGTGCCTGGCACTCCTCCGTTATTGTGATTGTCATATCGATTGTACACATGGTTCTGTAGTAGATTTGTTTAAGGTTTGTAAATTACTTTTGTTCTGCAGTTGCATAGATAGATGCATTTTACTTGTCTGAGGCCTACAATGCCAACTTATGCAGCATAACCTGCTGATGACTGCTTTTAATTCCATTTTTCTCTTTATAGTTACCATCTTTTATATTTTAATACTTGCCTTTCTTTTGTTTTTGGTTCTCTCCATTTGCATTCATATTTTATGTGGAAGTGTTGGGTGTGATGATCTATGAAGTGCAACAACAGCTATCATGCTGTGCACCTGCTTCACCATCAGTTCTGGGTCTCCAGTGGTCTCCATGTTCACCTATCAACAGCATGATGATGGTCATCTTGTGAGGTGGGGTAACCTAGAGGGCTCACTAGTGCCTCTGATGCTGGTTCACCAGTGTGGAGTGTAGGCTATCCATCACTGAGCATGGCCGGGGGTCCTGCTGTGTCATTCAGTGAGAGATAGAAGACCTAGTGACACCTTTTGTGGAACCATAGCAGGACACCTGCATGCATCCAAATGCTGCCTTGCCCTGACCACTGGGGCAGCAGAGGCTAGGCCTGGCCATGAAGGCAATCAAGCAGATGACTTCTGATTAAGAGCAACATTATGCAGTCTGGCAGTCATCTGTCACCCCTCTCAGTACACCATCAGGATGTTCCATTTCTTTGTTGGTCATTTCCCTCCCCAGTTTATTGTCCAGTCCTGTCCATCACTAGTTGTCTTCCCTTTGTTTCTATATCTCCTTTGTGGTCCCCATCATTTGTGTCAGCACCTCCACTGTTTGTCTTTGTATGACATATGTGCTGGTTCAAATGTCCCTGCTGCATCAATATTCCCTTCTTCATACCCACTCCTTCTCCATGCCTTTCTCCTCTACTCATCTTGTATAAAAAAAAAAAAAATCGCTGTCCCCCAACCCCCCCCAAAAAAAAAAATGCCCTTTCTCCCCCTCCTGACACTAGTTTTCCTTTCACCTTGCCTTTCTGCATTTTCTTTTGCTTGGTCTTTCCCCTTTTTGCCTGCTTTGTACACCCATTTCATTTCTGTTTACATTATGAACAATATTATGGACTTTGCTTTATAGCCAGGATGGTTGCCAGATTTTTAAATGGCCAGGTAGGGACATAAGGACCAAAAAAAAAAGGTCTTTCATGCGGAACAGCAGCAGTTCTGCATTAAACATAAGTAGCTCCACTTTGGGATTTTTGATTGGCACACATGCTCAAAAAATCACAAAGTGGAGCAGAGCCCACTGTTCCGCATTGATCAGAATTGACCCCGCTTTGCGATTAATGATTGGCCTGTATGCCGGTATACTAGCCAATCAAAAATCACAAAGAGGAGGCTGTTTCACCGGGATTTTAACCGGCAATGTGGAACTTGGGATTGGGCTGCTGATCTCAGGACAGTCCCGTTCAAATGGGGGCATCTGGTAACTATGTATATAGCCCTGTGTTCATACCTTGTTGTTGCACTTGTGAATGCACATCATCAAAGACATGCTACATGTCGTTATTAGGCCCATGGGTCATCTGACCTGCTGTAGCACTGTTCACATCTTTGCATGATAGGTTCTGCTTTCACCAGCAAATTAGCTAATTATTCTGAGCTAACTGTATAATGTCGCTCTTACTGCACACTTAATGAATGTATGGCCCCACTCCACAATTTTAATTGTGCTTTTTTCACTACAAGGCTGCATTACTGATTTTTCTGAAAGCTGGTCTTTAATTGATGGTGCTTAGAAGTTTTTGATGCTTTAAGCCTATGCGTAAGCAGTCAGCTTTGTTGTTTGGACTTATAGAAGTGTTATTTTTTATTTTTTATTTTTTGGGAGGGCAGTTGAGACTTTGAAAATACTGGTGACAGGGGACTGTGCTTGGTTGGTTTGTTAATTAGTTAATAAAGTAATAAAATAATTTTCCAAATTAATTTTTATTGATGATCTGTTAGCTGGATTAATGTACCAATCAAGGTAGGACAAGTTTCTGACATAGCTTGGGGATAATGGCCTACGAGACGTTAAGGGACAGGGTGGGGAGATGGAGGAGGCACAATGCATGGAAACTATACAGATGGCAATTGTAGCAAAATTGCAAACTGAAAGGGATCTGGAAGAAGAGCTTAAAAAGGGATGAAGGAATTCCTTAGGAATATAGCAGAGGTGTGTAAAGAAGGACAAGACCTGGCAAGGCTAAACAAAGATAGGAGGGAGATCATACAACATTTAGAAGAGAACAGGTAATGACAGAACACTTTGTTTCAGACTTCACAATGGAAAGGAAAGGAAAGATGCCATGTCAAGAGGGAAGCAGGTCAGGGTTGGGACGACAATGGACAGACACCACTACAGACAGAGAGAGAGAGAGAGAGAGAAAGAAAGAAAGTGAAGAGGGAGGATAAAGCACAAAGACCAGATAGTTTGCCTCACAAAATCCTCAGGAATTTAGACAGTGTGCTGGACAACCTCTTGATGGAGATCTTCAGCAGTTCACTGACCAGTGTTAAAGTGCTTGTGGGCTGACTGACGCCAAGTGTGATAATCTAGTGTAAAGGGAAGTATAAACATCCAGGGAACTGCAATTCTATTAGATTAATGTCTGTGGTATAAGTAGTTATGGAGAAAATCCTTAGAGGAAGATTAGTAGTGTGCCTAGAGGGCAGCAATTTCCAGGACAGCATCCAACATGTGTTCATAACCAGAAATATCTTTCAGGCAAACCTGATCCAGCTTTATGAATGGATTACAAGTGAACTTGACAGGTGAGTACCAATAGGCATAGTGTAACTGTTTCCTTTTGCAATCTTTTTTTCGATTTCTTCAGTTTTTCAGTATGCTGATTTTCAAAATACCAGTACTGATTACCTGTAGTTCAATGCTTATGAATTTTGATAAATTAAAATATGCTGATATATACACATATTAAGATTAGTGCGCACATACACACATGTACATAAAGTATTTCCACACATATTCATACATATGTTTAAATATACAAGTATCATTTTTGTTTGAGTCACACATAATCAACTCACCTTACTTCAAACCCAACGCATTGACTTGCAGCCCATTAAATCAACTCAACAGGCTTTATCATGAGTCTGACAGAAGGGAAAGTCTTAGTCCTCCACTATACATACACACACATTTTATATGTGCGTGTGAGTGTGTGTGTGTGTGTGTGTGTGTGTGTGTGTGTGTGTGTGTGTGTGTGTGTGTGTGTGTGTGTGTGTGTGTGTGTGTGTATGTATGTATGTATATATATATATATATATATATATATATATGGGTCTAGGACACATACTCGACGAGCATATGTCCAAATCACAAAACATCGAGCACACATACATATAAGCGCTTCCATGTATGTGTAGTTCAAAAAAATAAATCTATGTTTCTGCAGAGGGGCTTTGCCCCCCTGCACCCCCCACACCCCCCTACTTTATTATTCTCACTCCGAGATCACACTACAGCGGGGAAAAGGAAATTGTCCCTTACCCACACTGTAGTCCAATCTACGAAACAGGCACACATACACGGAAGTGCTTGTCGATGTTAAGCGCTTTCGTGTATGTGTGTTCAATGTTTTGTGTTTCGGACATATGCTAGTCGAGCATGTGTCCGGATTCCACACACACACACACACACACACACACACACACACACACACACACACACACACAAACAAAGTAAGTTTCTAGAAGGCCAATAAGTATTAAGCTTGACTATCAGACCTATGAAGCTATAAATTAGATGCTGATAGCTTAGTAGATTAGCTATGTGGTATACTTTCAGGTAAATCATATCCAGCAAAATGTAATATTTGAACGTGTTAAATTTTATCTTTCAATACTCCTTGTTTTAGCCAGTTTAGATAATTAAATTCAGATGGCATAGATTCCTTTGTGTTCTTTTATGAAAGATCTCTAGCTAACCTTCAATAACTCTAGTTTTATTACCAAATTTGGGCAGGAAGTGTTAGTTTTGGGAAACCCTTAAGTGGCAAGATGAGAAACCTTGTTAAGTGGCAAGATAAAAAAACCTTTGAGTTGCCAGTAAGATAAAAGGAGTATATTACTGGTTTCATGGCAGTTCATCAGTGAATACTAAGCCAAATCACTACTCACCAAACTTTTGTTATTGAAATGTCAACTTACTAAATACTGCTGTGAGAGGAAATCTTCTCCCACTATCAGTGTATGAGAGTCGTACCTCTCAACCTTAGAGCAAGAAATCTGGACAAAGACACAAATAATATGGGGACAAATGTCCAAAAATAGGGACACTTTTTAAATATTGCTCTTATAAACTTAGAAAGTTGATAGAATAACATGTTTTGCAGTATCTTGAATTTTCTGAAGCATATGAAGTCTGAAAATCAAATGTCTGACATTATTTTCTGACTTCAGTCCTCAATGATTTGCCAGTGATTTGCCAGAATATTAAAATTTTATTAGAAATGGACCAAAAATATGAGTCAAAAATCTGGACATTCTGAGAAAATCTGGAAAGCTGAGAGCTATGATTAGTGTACTAAGAATATATACTTTGGCTGGGTCTACCTTCCTGACCAATGCAGCATATGCTATTCAGAGAAAAATAACTTCTTGTTGGAGAAATGTGCATTATTGTTCATAGCACTACCTGCTTTAGTAAAGTTCTATAAAACAACTCAGTGGAGAAGCTTACATCAAATTATCGTGGACTTACTCTAACCTGGACCTGAATTTTTATGTTATATCTGATTACTATACTTGAGAAACATGTTACTTTTTGTTTCAAGTACTATCTGTTAATTATTACTTTTTTTTGCATAGTTTGGCTGCCTGGTGGATCATGTGCTTTTTTTTTGTTATATACTGACTGTTACTTCAGAGCCACCCACATAAAGAAACACATTGATACCAGGTAAATCAGTGACAGATTATTTGTAAACAAGAAAAAGACCAATGGACACGTACTAAACTTTGAGGCATACCCAGACAGTTAGAGGGAGGTCCAGGTAAAATGAAGTATAACTTAATCCTGAACAATGTCCCTGAAAGTAGCTTTTCCAACAATAATATAATATAATAACAAACCACCAAACAATAACAAAGAGACAGTTTTTAAAAAGTCGAAGCAAAGAGAAAATCTTTTCAGATATAAATAAAATATTTTTAAATATTAAAATAGTAAAAACTTTTACAAAGGTGTATGCAAAGGAAATAACTATCTTTCTAGAGCTTTTAATTTTAATTTGCAAGATGTAGATAGTTGTTCATTTAATCTAGGCCAGGATGTTGCATTTAGCCACAACTGCCAAATCAGTTCATGTTTTTCTAGTAGGTGTGTCCAAGCCCCCCTTTTCTTTCAGACATGCCTAAAGCCTCTATAACAAAAAACTTAAAGGAATTGGTAACAAATTCAGCACAGTATTTGGCTAAAGAATTTGTGTCTTTTTCCATTCTTATATCCCTTAAATATTCATTTATACGATTCTTAAACTTTCTATCCATCTTCCCTATATAGAAGACTGGGCACTGAGTACAGGTTGCGCAATAAACTAAAATAAAGCAAAAGGAATGAAGAGTTGGATATTTTCTGCAGTCAAAGTTCTACTCAGATATCCAATATTATTGTGAGGACCAAAAACTTTATATGGGATACCATAGAGTTCTGGCTGCAAAATCAGTCCTTTTGGTTGGTTGCCCTTATTGAGCATAACCTTGATTACAGTTGCCATAAAAAGAAAGACCATGATTTAGAGGTCAAGCCCAGTGTATAATGCTTTGCAAAGATGAAAAACTCAACTGAGAAAACAAACTGAAAAATAAGAAAAATTGTGATGGAGATCTGAAGAAGTTAATAGTTCATTAACGAAAGTGCTTGCCCAGAATTAAAAATTGAGATGTGCTGTATTCCCTGGCTAGCGTGTTTTTCTGGTTTGCAAAGATGTTCAGGGTTGACCAGGTTGAAGTTGTACATATGTCATTCAAGGAAGCAATAAAGAAGAAGAAGGCTATGCATGTAGGGACAATGCTGGTAGGAAGTACTTTAGGAAGACTGTCAAGTCTTGACATATTTTTTCATAACAGAAAATGATGTAATTAGAAAGACATTCAGATGTTGTTTGTAACTTTTTGTCTTCAGAAGTCTTTTATCAAAGGAAGCAAAAGACTGGTCAGCTTTTGTTTTGTAATGGAGTTAGTCCTATCAATACACTAACTTAGTTTCTCATTAACATCCAAGCAATGACAAACATACTTTTTTTGGTTATAGTACGATGAAAGAACTGCAGATTAGTTGATTATTTTAAAATAGTAAAAACTGTAATAACTTTAATTCTGCCAAACCATCTTCCTCAGACAGGCTTACTGTCTAACCATTTTGTTTTCTAGACACTCAATGATAATGACGGCTCTTACAATAATATGGAAATGACTTTACAAACTCCAGTATTCTTTTTAACACAGTAAACAAGAATTCTGGTATTTATAAAATCATTGTCTTCAAACAGTAGCTTTAATGCAGCTGTTAATTCACTGAGATGTAGGTGTATTTAGGATTATAGCCATGGGTGATGGAACCATAGAGCCAGGGGGAGGGGGAGCCCCCCCCACTTTTACACCTGCAAGACCTGTCAGGAAAAATTAATGAAGTGGAGTTTTCACGCTAACGTGGATTTGCACATGGAAGTTAAACTAACTAAAATAGCTGTTCTTGTTCTATTATTGCTCTGTGTTACAGGAGTTATGCTGCTGTTGTTCTGTTGGTGCTGCCAGAGCCAGAGACATGCCAGTAAGGAGAGTTTTGTTCTTTTATTTGCAGGAGTTATGCTGCTCCCCTGTGTGTGTGTGTGTGTGTGTGTGTGTGTGTGTGTGTGTGTGTGTGTGTGTGTGTGTGTGTGTGTGTACGCGCAAAATGCTCCAGTTAGGTATACCTGGTGGTTAGTGTTACTCAGGCTCAAACAAGAGCCTGAATTCTCTACCCATACCACCACTTATGATTCAGGGAGTTGAGTACATAGCGCTCCACTGTCCAGATTTTTACAGAATATTTGGCTCATACTTTTGGTCTGTTCCTCTTAAAATTTGTGGTTTTCTGGCAAATCAGTGAGAACTGAATTCACTAAATAATGATAGCCCTTTAAGTTTCAGTCTTCTTATCTTTCAGGAAACACATGGTAACACAAAACACTTTATTTTAGCAACTTTCTAAGATTATACAAGAAATATTTAAAATGTGTCCCTGGTTTTGGTCCTTTGTCTCCCCCAAAAAATTAATTTTGGCTTTTTCCAGATTTCTTGTACTGCAAAGTTGAGAGATTTAGTTGAATGTCAAGTGTAATTTACAAGGAGCTGAGAGCTTCAGGGTAAGAGAAATTTAGTGCTTCTTATGCTAAGCTGTTTGCATTGTTAGTATCACAACAGGTAGTATATTTGCATTTGATGCAGAAGGCCGTCGGTTCTACTCCCACAGGATGCAGATGGATCACTGATACTGTATTGTGTTGTACTTTAAAGGAATTGGATGCTGCAGTCTTGTGAATGTTCTCCTTTGGAGGAATTACCTAGTAACTATGAATCTGTCATTAGTTTGCCATCCATTCCCCATTGCAAAATTACTAGCTTATCATTTTTTAATGTAGCACGGGCAATTTATTCTTCATGGGCAACAGGCACTTTATTTGCAGGTGAAACAATGAAATATAAAGGTGTTTTCTAGAACTAACCTCTTTGTTAGTTACAGATCCCTTCAATGTGGAATTACTTAGATGACTTACTTTTGCAGAAATTTTGCATATTGACTGATATTGGTGGATTGTAATGACAGAGGTTTGAGTGGCTTTTTATGGTTGAAATTTTCTGAAATGGGTAGTTTTTTTCCATTAGTGGTTCATACATTTTGTTTCATTGCTTCCTAGAAGACTGTTCCAAACTACAAATTTAAAAGACATTCTAACAAGTGGTGCTGTATTATACAAGGAATATAATTTAATACAATCAGGTTTATATAATCAGGAAGGTGAATCAAAGAACCCAAACATATATGCTTGCTCACAGGATGCAGGAGAGCAAAACAGGGGAACAGACCAGTCATCAATGGAGTCCCCCAGGGTTCAGTGCTGAGACTTTTTCTGTTTGGCATATACATCTCAAAAGTAAAAGGAAATACCAAAGGGCTTTGGCCGACTAAGTTTGCGATAACTGCAAACTAGGAGCAGTTATTGAATCCACAAATGACTTAACCATCATGCAGAAAGGTTTGTCCCAAACAATAACTGGTGTCAGAATCATGAATTGGAAACTAAACTCCAATAAAAACATTATCATATCCTTAGGAAAGTCATCTATTCCAGGCAACTGCCAAATTAACAATGCTCCCTGAGAACTGACCCAGTTGTTTGGCATTTGGGAACTTGTGTGTAGAGTGACCTAACTTTTGACCAACATGTGCACAGAGTCATAAGAAAGTATTTCTATATTGCACAGCTTATAAACAAATTGATTGTGACTAGATCTAAAGATGTTATTGTCCCCCTTTACAAAGCCCTCATTAGGTCGATCATTTTGTATAATGCCCACTTTGGCATGTATCTGTCCAGACCCATGCAACAACTGGAATACCCACAGAGATACCTTGCTAAAGGGATACAAGTCCTAAACAATAGGTCTTGCATGGACCACCTCAAAGATTTATCACTATACTCAGTATCCTACAGAGTGCTTAGAGGTGACGTGTCTGACATACAAGGCATCCTCCGACCTAATACAGATGGACCTACTGAACATCAGCAAGTCTAATGACATCAGAAATACTAATACTCAGTCCAAGTATCTAAACTGAATGTTGTGGAGAGATGGATATATATCAGAGAGGCAGTTCTATATCAGAACATCGAAGTATTAAAACTTCGAATGTTTTGATATCGAACACTATTTAACGAACGCTAAGAATAGCGAAGCTGCAGAACAGTGAATTCTTTCCTTGGGAAAGAATTCGGTTGGCCGTTTCTGTGGCTTCACTATTCTTAGCGCTGTGGTGGAAATTTACGGGTTGGGTTCAGGTAAGTGTGCAATTGTTTATATGTTAGGGTTAGGGCTGGGTTAAGTGAGTTAGGGTTAGGGCGCGGGTTAGGCGCGTGTGCGATAGTGACAGACCTTAGGGTTAGGGTATGGGTTAAGGTACGTGGGTATATAATAGTGTATGTTTAGTTTAGTGTAGTGTTAGATGTAGGAATTTAAGTGTATGTGTGTGGTTGCTGTTTGTTTGATGTGCTTGTGTTGTGTGTATGTGTTTCGGGGCAGCAAATTTTTTCCATGGGAAAAGATTCACTATTCTGAATGTTTGATATTTTCATGTTTAGATGTTTTGGGACCGATGAAATAACGTTTGCTATTTTCATCTTTCGATAACGTGATATAAACGCAGAGAGGCTACCACTGTTCCAGAACAGACTATCCAGTCAAGTAAAACAAAGCTCATCCATGTCCATATTCAAATGCAACTTGGATCTAAGGATGGGTAATAGAAAATGTACTCCAGGATTGCCCCTCATCCACTAATGGATAGAGGCAGTTCCTAACTGCTACATCCATTACATGGGTCCTCTAAAATTATCTATGGTATGATCACATTTATTCTCACTAGGGATAATATACAATTATCAGCCATGGGATAGGTAAAACCAATCAGGAGATGTTAATTCAAGCACCAAAAGGGAAACTGGATAAGCTTAAAATGTCTTTCAAGTGAACCTATGTTGTGGTAATAAATAGTTTTAAAAATAATTGCCCTTTTTAGATCACTAAGTGCCCCTTTCACCCCCCCCCCCCACCCCCACCAATCTTCAACAGCTTCTGGCACTTCTGATTATAGCTTGACTAGTCTCTAAACTTCCCTTTCCATAGAAACAGAAGGAGAACAAAAATAAACTCCCTTCTCCTCTGGAACAAAAAGTTCTCACATTTTCTATCTCAACCAGGGAGAGCAGCTATTGCAAAGGAGTTCTTCTATCTCAGCTAGAATATGGACTGCCCATTTTTGCATCTGCCAAGAATAACATCACTACAGTCCAGACAATTTCTAACATCATTTGCTGATTCATTATAAATTCATCCCTCCATGAGCATCATTGTATCACCACAGAAAAAGCCAAATGGCTACCTATAAAACAAAATCTAAACTACTGTTAGTATCCCAACTCTACAAGCTACTCCAGCTCCTGACATTTACCCGCCCTAACAACTAAACTTCTTGAAAAATATTCTCATTCTATATGAGACATTACTTACAAGCAACAACAGCTCTCATTACCTGTAGAACCAAAGTCCACAGCACTGGACATGCATTCTCCTCTTCAGGCACCAACACTTTAGCAAGCTCTCCCCACTGACTTAAAGGAAAGTTGTTGTGTCTTTTGGCTTTTCCTGGTTAGGGGTCACCACAGCGGAACTCCGGTCCGCTAATGATTGGCAGTAGATTTTTATGTGCAGCATTGCCGGCCCTGATGCACAACCTTCAACGAAGGTACACCAATTCATGCATGTCTCCACACAGAAGACGCTCTAACTGAGAATCGAACAGGACAACATGTTATTGTGAGGCAACAACGCTACCACAGCATTAAAGGAAAGTAACACTCCAAATTCAGAATGCATCTCAAAAAGCACCTCTTCATCCAAGCCAAATGCTCTTGCTTCAACACAGGACATATCACCTAACACATTATACATATCTACTTTCTGCTACTGTTCTCCTCTCAGAGAACTACTGAAAGTTGACCCTCTTTGGAAACTAATGTATGTATTGTGCATTACACTCTCTTTACTTAAATGTTCCTATACTATTTTTTCTATGAAACTAATCTGAAGGACATTGTTACCGCTTACATTTATGCCTTTAATGTTTTTGAAATGTTTCGTACTTTGTCTGAAATTGGTGAATACTGATCTGAGCACTACCCTAGTAAATACATATAGTATACATAAGAAGTTAAAAAAGACCTTCAGTAGCAATGATGAACATAAATGTAACAAAATGGTTTTATGAAGGGGTATAGTAAGTGAAGACAGTGGATGAAACAAGAGTGGAATGAGATGGAGCAAGGGTGGAAAAGGTGTAGTTTTGTCTCTTTTTTGCCTCTTCTAAAGATGGAAACCCTGCTCTCAAAGTAATGAAGTATGAGATTCAAAAATCCTATCAGAGGCCAAAGAAGAAAGTTACCACAGGGGAAGGGATTACAGACTTTAAAATAAACTACTGGTTGGGATCTTGGCCTATACAGAACATAAAAACTCAACAAATGACCTATCAGGAAGAAATAACTATGGCATGTGTGACACCCCTGCACTGGTCTGGTAATCAAGGAGCCTGAATCCTCACCGCTGGCAACAGTGAGGGATGTACACAATGGGAGGATGACAAGTACACACACAGTAAAGTACAATTTCCCTTAAGGGCACACAGGGAACACAGTCAGTCCAGGGGCTGGTTTCTTCCTCTTTTTCTTCCTCTTTCTCCAGATCCCCAATAAGACTCCCCACTGGCACAGCTATAGGGTTAAGATCTGAGCTGAGGGGTCAAGCCAAAGCCTCCAGCACCCTCTCTGTCCATCCAGTGCTTCGTGTCCCTGCCCAAGTAGCTGACACACACACACACACACACACACACACACACACACACACACACACACACACACACACACACACACATACACACACACACATGTACATTGAGATTTGATTTATATACAAACACACATACACACACAACACACATACACACACATACACACACACACACACACACACACACACACACACACACACACACACACACACACACACACACACACACACACACACACACACACCTGGGGAAGGCTGGCACAGCTTTACTAGCTATGCCCCCTTCTGCCCAGACTACAAGGTAGTTATCACTGCCACCAACCCATCCTTATCAGCTACTAGAAGGCTCTTACAAAGGGTGACAAATCCTATTGTGTAATGTTACTGTTATGGAAATGGTAAGTGTGACCAAGAACAAGGCTGTTTAGGAGTGGCCTGTACATTGTCATCAAATATATATGCAAGTACTTTAAAAGCTTAAATATGTCTCACAAATATCAGCCACAAAGATAGGTTTAAATATATTTAATAATACATAATTAAAGAACAAGACAATACTTAATCAACACAGTAACTACAGAGTTCAGAATCACGGGAAATATTTTAAAACAACATTGCAGGACAGTCTCAAATAAATACAGAAAACATCTAAACTAATCTTTACTATATTCCTATCTATATCTAAGAGATACTATGCCCTAAATAACTTATTTACAGAGCAAGGCAAATGCAGATGATAATGAGTGGATGTTTCTAGGTCCAAGACAAGATGCAAAGTGCCCAGTCTTTTTCTGACAGAGTTCTTAAATCAATACCGCATATTAGTGCTGGGTTAGCTTGGATGACATCACTTTTTGTCACCTGACTTTAGTTCCCAAGCTAAACCAGAAACCAACGTCTCTATGTTAAAAATACATATCTCTCAGATGTACAGCTGCTAGGAAGTCACAGAGCAATAAAACACTTTACATTTTAAACATAGCAAATACTTCTCTCCAAGACAATAGGAAAAACTTCCAGGTCTAGACATTCTGTCTTCTTGCTGCAATGAAACTAACTTTTATAGCACATCGTAAAGCACTTAATTTCAACTTTTTTCTTGATTTCTTGTTTTGCAAAGTTAATCTTCTATGTTCCAGCAGAGTATGCTGTGGTTACATTCTTGAAGCTCGGTACATAACATAATAACAGTTCTGTATAAATCATATCAATATTCATAAATGACAGAATTATTTACAAAATTCCAGATAGCTGGACTGGCAGTGTCACAGCCTGCATCAAGGACATTTGGAAAATATTGAAGGATCAAAGCCACAGGTTATAAAAAAGAAGTCATGTTTTGGGATTTAAACAGAAAGTCTTTTCCATTTAGGTCTTTTATATAGAAGAACATTAACGAAGTAAGGGCAGCTATGAAGAGGATGAAGAATGGAAAGGCTGTTGGCCCAGATGACATACCAATGGAAGCATGGAGGTGCTTGGGAGAAATGGCAGTGGAATTTCTAACTAGATTGTTCAATGAAATTTTGGAAAGTCAGAGGATGCCTGAGGAGTGGAGAAAAAGTGTTTTGGTACCTATCTTTAAGAATAAGGGTGATGTGCAGAGCTGCAGTAACTACAGAGGGATAAAGCTAATTAGTCACAGCTTGAAGTTATGGGAAAGAGTAGTGGAAGCAAGGTTAAGAAGGGAGGTGATGATTAGTGATCAGCAGTATGGTTTCATGCCAGGAAAGAGCACTACAGATGCAATGTTTGCTCTGAGAGTGTTCATAGGTTCATAGGTTCATAGGTTTATACTAGGCTATCTGCCCTAAGGCATTTATAAGCCTAGCCCAAATTTTTGTGGCTTACGCCACCCCTTATATGAAAAAATACTGTGCCCATTAGTTTGTTGTGCCTCTGTCCAGCAGTGACATGTTGTTGGAGAAATACAGAGAAGGTCAGAAGGAGTTGCATTGTGTCTTTGTAGACTTGGAGAAAGCATATGACAGGGTGCCTAGAGAAGAGTTGTGGTATTGTATGAGGAAGTCTGGAGTGGCAGAGAAGTATGTAAGAGTGGTACAGGATATGTACGAGGGTAGTGTGACAGTGGTGAGGACTGCAGTGGGAGTGACTGATCCGTTTAAGGTGGAGGTGGGATTACATCAAGGATCAGCTCTGAGTCCTTTCTTATTTGCAGTGGTGATGGACAGGTTGACAGATGAGATCAGACAGGAGGCCCCGTGGACTATGATGTTTGCAGATGATATTGTGATCTGTAGTGAGAGTAGGAATCAGGTTGAGGAGACTCTGGAGAGGTGGAGATATGCTCTAGAGAGCAGAGGAATGAGGGTCAGCAGGGCTAAGACAGAATATATGTGTGTAAATGAGAGGGAGGGTAGAGGAATGGTGAGGATGCAGGGAGTAGAGTTGGTAAAGGTGGACGAGTTTAAGTACTTGGGATCAACAGTTTAGAGTAATGGTGAATGTGGAAGAGAGGTGAAGAAGAGAGTACAGGCAGGGTGGAATGGGTGGAGAAGAGTGTCAGGAGTGATTTGTGACAGACGGGTATCAGTAAAAGTGAAAGGGAAGGTCTATAAGAGTGTAGTGAGACCAGCTATGTTATATGGGTTGGAGACAGTGGCATTGACAAAAAGGCAGGAGTCAGAGCTGGATGTGGCAGAGTTAAAGATGTTAAGATTTGCAATTGGTTTGACTAGGATGGATAGGATTAGGAATCAGTATATTAGAGGGTCAGCTCATGTTGGACAGTTTAGAGACAAAGCAAGAGAGACGAGATTGCATTGGTTTGGACATGTGCTGAGGAGGGATGATGGGTATATTGGGAAAAAGATGCTAAGGATGGAGCTGCCAGGTAAGAGGAATAGAGGAAGGCCTAGGATAAGGTTTATGGACGTGGTGAGAGAGGACATGCAGGCGGTTGGTGTGACAGAGCAAGATGCAGAGGATAGGAAGAAATGGAAAGAGATGATCCGCTGTGGCGACCCCTAACGGGAAAAGCCGAAAGAGAATGATGATGATATAGAAGAACATTAACGGACCGGAGTTCCGCTGTGGTGACCCCTAACTGGGAAAAGCCGAAAGGCACAAACAAACAATATAGAAGAACATTGTGAAGAATAAAGGATAGAAACCGCTCTGCTCCAACATTTTCTAAATCTACCTCCCAGTAGAAATGGAGCAATCAAGCTTTCAGTCCAAGAGCATGGATATTTGGATGGATTCTCCTTGAGGGATGAGTCAGAAGATGATCGTGAAATGGATGACAAAAAGTAGGAGCCAGGAGATAGTGCTGAAGCCTGGAAACCAAACCAGCCTGGGCCAATAAATAGTTACAAGGGCAACTGTCACTTGGATTGTCTGTCCTAAACAATAAACTGAAACAGAGGAAAAGCATAAAGCAGGACTTGATAACAAAGCTGCATCAGAGTATCTTATGTTTTTGTTGTTAGGAATGTGACAACTGGTATTCATGATGGAAGCATACAGACCACAGAAGGAGTGACTACAAAATCTTGAATGTCTTTTTGGTCATTAAAGAATGTCAGCACCATTCATGGGACATCAATATATGCCTATATAGTCCATCAGCCTGGTAGTTGGCTTCCCTGGTAATATGGACTGTAGAGAGAAAGCAGTTATTCTTGAATACCCATTCTCTCGTGTTTTCTTTTAGAGTGAATAGGAATAAACTACTCTATGTCTGTCAATGAACCACAGTACAGTCATATTTTCTGACTGGAGCTGTGGCTTGCTATAATCCACTGTTGCATGGCTTGTAGAGAGAGAACAACTTGCATTTCTAGGACAGTGATGTGGAGTTTTGACTCCAGAATGGATCAAAGCCCCTGTGTAGTGCGGCTAAACAGTGTCTTTTTCATCTCGGTGATGAAGAATCCATAGTCTAAGTAGCCATGAGAGATGGTGGAATAAAATGATTTATCTGTTTGAGAATTGAAAGGAATAGTTCATGAACTTAATGCTTCATGCAAGCCACACAAATCTTGACAGGAGCTTCTAGTGAATCTGAGTCATGAGAACATTGAATCTTCAGATTTCACTGCCCCACATGCTATACGTGACTGAAGCACCATCAAGACTGAGTGAGCTATATGATAGAGTGCTCTGAGGGAAAATTATGGCTGAAGGAGAATGTGCAAACAGGAGAAAATGAACTGTCAAGCAATGTCTTGTAGCCTGTCTTCATGTCTAGGAAACAACCTATAGAAGTCAAGATCAGTTTAGAGCAATATGAAACTTCATGAAATAGCCAGTAAGGATTAGTCATCCAGACAAGGAAACAGTCTTGTTTCCTGAAGATTCATATGGGCAGCTTCTCCTGACATGCAGTTTGTGAACATTCTGAGAACAGAAGTGAGGTGAGAGGGAGCCAGTCCGAAACTGATAATGACCATCTCAACTTGGCTGCTTCTGCATCATTATAGGCAGATAAGCATACTGAAGATTCAAAAGGCATATCCAAGTATTTGGTGGATAGTAAGGGGAAGAGAGATTGAAAAGTCATGATGAAAAAGGAATCCTTTGGGATAGAGGTGCTGAGTCTATTAAGGTACAGAATGGGTCTTAGGTTTTGCACGTTTTTTGGCACTAAAAAAATTGTAATTTTCTTCAAGTCCTCACTGGCTCTATGAGACGTCCTAGATATCTATTTTCCTGAGAAGCATCTGCATCTGCTTTCCTGCCTGAAACTTCTGCCTAGGGAATATCTTGTGAGGCTATCAGTGGTGTGAAGTATGAAAAAAAAGAAGTTGTTTACTCACCATAATGTTCCATCTGTGTTGTCCATTTTCATTCTTCCTCAACCTTTGGGATTGGATCCGGTCCTCGGATCCGACTTGACCATCTGAAAGCTTGTGGTGATCACAAAAGCTCTCTAGCAACTGCTTTACCCACAATGCACCTCCCTCAATTACCTCAGATCTGGTTTGCTAGAAAAATAATGAGAGAAAGGAATATGCAGAAATAAGCATATGAGACTATATCTGGAGCTGTATAGCTAAGAAGTGGCCAATTTAGAAGGAGTAATAGCTCTTCCAGGAGACTCGGGGTAGGGGGTTGATGGGAGAGGTGTTGAGGAAGAATGAAAATGGATAACACAGATGGAACGTTATAGTGAGTACATAACTTCTTTATCTGATGTTGTCAATTATCATTCTATCCTCAACCTTTGGGACAGAGTCGCCAGCTACCTAAAATCCTGGGTGGACTCAAGGAAGAATATTCCTGAACAACACTGAACCTAATGATGCCCTATGTCTTGAAATTAGGTCCAACTTGTAATGAGTCACAAAAGTGTGGGGAGAAGCCCAAGTTGCTTCTGCACAAATGCCATTCATGGAATCTCTGTACTGAAAAACTGAGGATGTAGCCATGGCTCTGGTTGAATGAGCATGTAATGGTTTTGGTAAGGTCATGCCTAATTTATTATAAATAAATAAAATGCAGTCAGTCAACCATTTGGACAAGGTTATTTGGTAACAGGCTTACCTAGTTTAATGTCAGAGAAGAAACAAATAACTGACATGAATTCCTAAAACTCTCAGTTCTGTGTAAGTAAAAACAATTTGTCTGTGGATGTCTAATAGGTGGAGAATGCATTCACCTCTACTGGCAAAGTTAGGGAACAAAACTTGCAAGTCAAAAGATTAATTAATATTTGTTTCAGAGACTACCTTTGGAAGAAAGAAAGGACTGGTTCGTAACGTGACCCTGTCCTTGTGAAAAATCAAGTAAGGTGATTTGGAAGACAAGGCCTGAATCTCTGAAATTCTCTTGGCGGAAGTAATGGCAACTAGAAAATGGTTTTCCAAGATATATTTTTAAGATCACATTTTGATGCAGGTTCAAAGGGAGGTTGAGGAAGTTGTTGCAGTACTAAGTTGATATTCCAGGGGGTCTTAGAAGGACAGTATCTCTCAAAAATGTTTTGCTTAGTCTATGTGAAGCAAGAGGGACTCTGTCAAAACCCATATGGAAATTTGAAATGGCTGCTAGCTGGACTCTGACTGTAGAGGAGGTGGCTCCTTCCTTGAAAATCATTGTTAAGAATGCAAGAATAGCATGTAAAGGAGCCAAAAAAGGGTCTAAATCAGACTGATGGGCCCAGCAAGAAGATCTTTTCTGCTTACTGGAATACAGCTTTTGAGTAGTTGGCTTATGGGAAGATAAGAGGATATGTCGGACTAGGGAAGAGAACATAGGTTGTCCGGCTGTTAATGGAACTGGAGAAGCCAGGCAGTCAGCCTGAGATTGGATAAATTTGGATGGGCCACTCCTATTGGGTGAGACAGGAGGTCTGGATTGGATCAAGAATCAATGGCCAATGAATCAATTGAGGCCAAAGGAAGAGGAACCAAATCTGTCAAGGCCAATAGGGTGCAATGATGATTACTTTGCTCTTCAACATGGCAGCTTTCTGTAGAAATTCAGCAATCAGGGGAATTGAAGGAAAGGCATAAAGAGAAAGGGGGCCAACTGTGAATGCAAGCATCCCTCTGTGACTTCCCCTGTGGGGGAATCACAGCAAAGTAGCTGCTGCATTTCTTGTTTAGGGGGAGGCAAAGAGATCGCAGCAAGGTTGGCCCACTGATGGAAAATCATGTCCATCACCTTTAGGTTGAGGGACCATTCATGAGGAAGAAGATTGTGCCTGGTCAACTTGTCTGATAACACATTGGCTGTCCCTGGAATGTACATTGCAACTAGAAAGTAGTTGGATGAGATTGCCCATTGCCACACTTTTAGCACTTCTTGACACAAGGGGTAAGATCTGGTTCCTCCTTGTTTGTTGTTGTACCAGACTACTGATGTTGTCCATTTCAATTGCAATCATTCTTGGGGGAGAGCTTCCTGAAATTATTGCAACACGAGAAGCACTGCTCTTATCGTGTTGCAAGCATTTCAGGAAGCTCTCCCCAGGAACGATTGCAATTGAAATGCTTGCAACCCGAGAAGCACCACTCTTAACTCTAGGATGTTGATATGCAGATTTGCCTCCACAGGGGACCAAGTGTCTTAAACAGTCTTTCCCAGGTAATGCCCCCCCACCCACCCACCCCATCTGGGAATTGTCCATGGTCACTATGGCCTTGGGTTAGGGAAGAGTGAAAGGACTGCCATGTAGAATCTGGTTTGACTGAATCCACCACTTGAGATCTCTCTCTTGCAACTCTGGGTGATGCGAATTCTGGTTGCATGGGATGATGAAGAATTGACCATTGAGTGGCTAGCATCTACTGTAGAATCCTCATGTGGAATCTGGCCAGACAAACTAGATTTATTGCCACTGCCATAGATCCTGGAGCTTGAAGGACCAAGCAGGCAGAAATCTCGATACTGCAGATTATTCCTCACTTGTGATCTTAAGATCTGAACTCTGGAATGGGGCTTTGAACCAGTCATTGTCTTTGTGCTGAAATGTGCTCCTATACAGTCTAAGATTTGAGCTGGGTCTAAGGGAGACTTTTTGTAATTTATGGTGATTCCTAGATGAGAACATGTGTACAGAATGTGATCTCTTGCCTATATCACTTGATGCCTGGTTAGGGCAGTAATTAGCCAGTCATTGAAATATGGAAACACGTGGAATCCTTGCAGTCTCAATTGAGCTGCTACTACTTCCATGCATTTGGTGAACACCCTGGGGGCTGTGGTGAGACCAAAGGCAAGACTCTGAATTGGTAATGACTAGCTCCCAGCCAGAAGTATAGGTACTTTCTGGAGTGCCTGTTCATTTTTATGTGATAGTACTTATCCTGAAGGTCTCTTGATAACATCCAATCATCTCTTCTTCCTATGAATGGAAGTATGAACTGAACCGTGGCCATCCGAAACTTGGTTCTCCATACTGATTTGTTTAAGTTGTTGAGATCCAATATTGGTCTCCAGTCCCCTGTTTTATTTGACATGCAAAAGAATCTTCAGTAAATTCTAGATTCGATTTGGTCTGATGGGGCTTCTTGGATGACTCCTTTGTGTAGCAGCTTTTGAATTTGATGTGCTGCTTCTTCCTTCTGACTGGGTGGAATATCGGGGAATCTTTTTGATATTGGAGGTGATTGGGAAAATGGTATGATATAGCCTCTGGATATAATCCTTTGTACCCAGTTATCTGTTGTTAACTCTAGACAGGCTCTCTGGTACAGTGACAATTGACCCCTGATTGTCCCCAGAGGTGGATAATCAGGCCTCCATTCAGGAGCACTGGAAGAGCCTAACAGAGAAGGAATCTCTGGACCCTATGTTTTGTGGGCCTCCTCTGCTGCAAGGACACTGTCTATTGTTGGAGTTACCCCCTCTACCTCTAGGGGAACCTTCACCACATATGCTCCTAGAATGGGCCCTGGGACTTTCTGAACCACATTTTCTCAGTACCTCATTGATTTCTGGAAAAGGATTGCCGGGGTGTGGAGCAGAGATGGTCTTTCCATCTTTTTCACACCTGGTTAACATCTCTTTAACTTTGGGACCAAACAGGGATGTGCCGCCAAAGGGAGCACTAACTAACAACAACTTGAAGGGCTCTGCAAAATCGCATAAGTACATCCAGGCATGCCTCTTTATGGAAACACCAGAACCCGTTGCCCTTGAGGTTCCTTCAGCAATATTTGAGATCAATCTCATGGAAGAATTTGAAACAGATTTTAGGGTAGCCAACTTGGATGGTACAGAGGTCTTTACTTCCTCAGAAACTGATCCTGATAGGGTATCAGAGAGATCCTTAATTAGGTCTCTTTGTAACCTGGTGAAATGTGACAAATAATTTAGTGACCTTAAGAAAAAGGACGCTGAGGTATAGACACACTTCCTATATCTGTCCATCATCTGAGACTCCCTGTTTGGAAGATGGACAGTGGAACTCTCCTTAGCGAGTTCCTTTTTGGTGGCTGTCACCACAACCAAGGCATCAACAGATACCCCTTTTGCCTAGAACTGATTATGCTCAGGAGCAGACATAATCTTGTCAGGCCTTTTAGGGATTGGTTCAGTGGTGTCTAGGGTCTTTCATACCCGCTGAGAGAACAACTCCACGGGCTGTTGGCAGGGGGAGTCACCCATGAGGTAGATGGGCCAGTACTGAAAGCCTCCAAAAATACTGACTCCTTGGATGAAGGGTTGCTGGACTTCTAGCCACCTCCCTCTTGCAATATTTCAAGGATGTCTCCAAACTAGAATTCTTCAGGAGGTGACCTTGGGGACCCCTCACCTTCATCAAAATCTGTACCTTCCATGACAGATTCTTCTGGGGAGTCAATGTGCTAATTCTTACGTCTCCTTCTTAGGGACCTTTTCAGTGGGATATTTTGGAGAGGTATCAGAAGAGGAATGAATATCCTCCTGGGAAAACTGGGATTTTGGGACCATCTGTCCCCATGGAGAGGTTAGGTGAGACTCCTGGTGTAGAGGTGTCAAGCCAACAGTGTGAGAATCTGATGGGATGGGTACTATCTTAGCCTGAGATGCAGACAAAGCCCACACCATGACTTCAAAGGCAGAACCCCCCCCCCCCAGAGATGAGAAGGACCTGGGATCTGAAGGTAATAACCTCTGGATCAAAGTTCCTCCCTACTCCTAGGAACACGTCTACAAAGCTGAAGGTGGAGTTGAGCTAACCCTTGCCAATGTTCTGAGATGCAGAGATTGCTCTGAAAACTTTGGAGTCAACTGCAGCACCCCAGATCTGAGAGGGTAGCTTCAGCTCTGAGAGCTCTCCAGATATGATAAGTCCAAAGAACTCAAGGCAAACCTTTGTTGATCTGAGGGAACAGAAGTTCTTGGATCAGAGGCAGATGGACCTGGATGACTTGGATCCAAGGATTCTGAGACCAGGATGGAAATCGAAGGAGAAATATGAAAGGTGAAGCTGTGGATGGTCAAGTTCCTGACCCAGAGGAGTAGGAGCCAATGGGATGCTAGGCACACTCTGTACCGAGAGAATCCTCCTCACTAACCTCTTTACATCTTCTTTGCTTACGCTCCTGGAAAAATGAGTGGACATAATAGAGAGAAGATCTAAGTCTCTCCAGAAATGGAGAAGGAACCCTGGAAGGAACCGGCTCTATAGAAGGAAAGTAATGAGTCCTTGGTAATGGAATTTGTAAAGTCAGATCCGAAGTGCTGTGATCTGAGATGTCTGTCTTGGTCATCTTAGGTTCCGAGGGAGAGGCCTGTCCCAAATAGCCTAAATCAGCAGATCTTAGATCCAAGCAGGAGGGTGGATCTGATACTTTAGTGTGTCTCTTTTTTGGATCCAAAGAGTCAGATGGATCCAAAGACTCCGATCTGGAAGATCTTGGATCCGAGTGTGATGTCAGAGGCCAATGTCAGTGGTCTCTGGCTGACTAAATGTGCAGATGATAGCAAATTAGGAGCTGTCATTGAATCTCACACTGACACAAATATTCTCCAGGTGGGGCTGACACAGACAAACAACTGGTATCAGAGCCATGGACGAAAATTAAATGCAAAGAAATGCATAATAGTATCCTTTGGGAAGTCATCCATCCCTGCTAACTATCATATTGACAACACACCCCTTAGAGATGACCCAGTAGTCAGGGACTTAGGGACACACATAGATACCAGTCCAGACTTTGACCATCACGTATCTATAGTGGTGAGGAAATCATTCTATGTTGCGCACTTATAAAAAAAGGTATGGCATCTAAGTTCAAGGAAGTCATTGTTCCACTGTATTACTCTATTCGGCATTCATTATGTCTATCATTGAGTACAATGTCCCCTTCAGTCATATCCAACAATTAGAACATACGCAGAGGTTCCTCACTGAAAGAATACACGGCGTAATTAAAATGTCCAATGCAGACTGCCTCAAGACCCTATCCTTGTATTCTTTCTCCTACAGGGTTTTGAGGGGAGAGCTATGCCTGGCATACAGGGCATTATCAGACCCTACTCTGATGGACCTCCTGCATATACGCAAAGCAAATAGCACCTGAATTACTCATTCTAAAGACTTAAACCTTGCCTGTGATATGTGTAGGGCCTGTTGGAGAGATAGGTACGCATCCCAGAGACTACCCCATCTATGGAACAGGCTCCCCATCCATGTGAAGCAGAGCTCCTCCCTAAACCAATTCAAGTGCAACTTGGACAATTGAATGGAAAAGCAGAAATGTATCTCTGGCTTAGCATCTATGTCTCTAATGGACACAGGTAACCTGTAAATGGTTCATCTCCCAGGCCCATGCTTACACTTATCAAGGGTATCAGAACTTGTCAGAGATTTGGGATGCATAGCTAGGCTTAAAAAGGCCCTTGTGGTCATTAGCCCAGTAAACATCTATGAACCTATGAACCTATGTCAGATCCAATGGTTTGGCGTGTCTCCTTTTCAGATCCAAAGTCTAAGTTGGATCCAAAGGAGGTCTCTTGTTTACTTTCTCTGACACTCTGAAAGTAGAGAAAGAAATGCTAGGAGTTGGTGAAGCAGTCTTTTGTTTTTCAGAAGAAGCTCCAGAAAGAAGTTGGCAATAATCCCTTGAGGACCAATTTGTTTTTACGGTCAGTAAGAGCCCTAGGATTAAAAGAGTGACAAACAGAACAGTCCTCCTGAAGGTGGAGAGGACCTAGGCAATAAACACACAACAAGTGTGAGTCAGAGACAGAGATTTTGTGGCCACAATTTGTACATTTCTTGAACCCCACTAGGGCTTTCCCTTTATGTGGCATGAGTAGAAGTTAGAGACAGAGCAAAGTTTGAGTTTAAAGTCCTTTTTTTTGTAGGAAAGAAATAAAGGGGAATATCTACCAACCATGGTAGTAAGAAAATACACCGAAGTGTATGGAGGGAGGGAAGTACTATGGGTAGTACTGAAAAAGTAAATATAAGTGTAAGGGAAAGAATCAGATTTATTTAAGACAGCAGATTAAGAAAAATAAAGGTAAAATAGAGGAAAAAGGCAGAAGCAAATAACTATAAAACACTGAACTTTAAGTCGCTCGTGAGCACAAGGAAGAACCACGTCTTTTGCTGGAAGAGGCAAATTAAATCTGAGGTACAGTGTGTCTAAATCTGACCCACTTCATTCTTAACCAACCCAACTCCTGTCCTGCTCCCTCTACCCTCATATCTCTCTATACTCCAAATCGTACTCTCCTTAGTTCTGACCAACACTTTCTTGAAACTTATAAGCTCATTAAAAACATTGCTAAACCTCTATAATTACACTGTTCCAATGCATGGAATAAACTGCCCCTACACATAAGAATGATGATTAATACTAACTGTTTCAAAAACAATTTAAAAGACCACCTATTAAACTCATAGACCTGCCCTTACCATGATTCTACTTAATCTTCCTCTCCACTCTACTACTACTAACCCCTCCTTCACACCTTTTCTCTTTTCCTCCTCTCTCTCTGATCTATAAATAATTGATCCAAAAAAAAAAACAAATACTCAGTTTTACAGACTCTCTTCTCAGAAGTGATGTTATACTTTATCCCAGACTTACTTCATACCTACATATACACAAGTAACGGTCTGAACATCTGTACCACAAATATGTACTGGAAATTACTTATGTTGATTGCTATACTACTTTATCTCGTCTTTCATATAATATTATGCAAATATGTAATTATCATAACAATTTGTGTTTGTGCATAGTATGTAATTTTATGTTATCATCCTAATACTAAATTTCCTGTGTGATTTTATATCATATATTGCATCTTTTGCAGCTTTTCTCCTTGGGTCTCCACTGAAAAAGAACAACTGTCCAATCGGACTAACCTAGCCAACAAACGTCAACTAAAAATAAATAAAATAATTGAGGGAGGTGCATTGTGGGTAAGGCAGTTGCTCAAGAGCTTTTGTGATTGCCACAAGATTTCAGACAGCTGAGTCAGATCTGAGGATCAGATCCAAACCCAAAGGATGAGAACAGAATGAAAACTGACAACATCGGATCAGAATTTTATTTGATAGTCATTGGCTATCACACTTCTTATCAATGGCTCAGCAGTGGAAGTGAACCAGGCCAAGACAAGTAGGGAAATGTCTCTTGAGTACCTCCTTTAGTTGGCGTTGGTGTATAACTTTCAACTGCTGGTGACCACTCTAAGGTTGTCTATGGCCACACTAAAACTGCTGCATCCAAGGAGAATCTTTCTGTTGTGGCTGTAGACTTCTGTTAAGCCATGGAATACACCGAGTCCTCTGCATCCTATTAAGAGACCATTGTAGACAGTGAAACTTTACTCCCACAACAGTAATCACAGGCTATGCTACTCTTACAGATCTGTATCCCTTTCAAAACCACAAAATTACTAAATAAGGTTCAGTCTTCTTTTTGTGAAAATAAGAGACTTTACAGAATATAATGATTTTTTTAATGTTTCGTAAAGCATTTCATTAGTTTAGTATTTACTAAAGCAAATATTACCTTACTGATTATTACTCTAAATATGCATGCTAATACTTTGTAGACTGATTCTTTTTTATAAAGCTTTTTATCTGGATCTCTGACAGAAAGGAGTATTTTACCCAGCTAGACTTTCCTGGCCAAAAATGCAACTTAATAAATAAATACATTAAAAATAAAAAAACAAATGTGTTAGCCAGGGTAGATGACTGATCCCAATAAACCTATTTCAGTCACATTATAAATTAATAAATATATCCATATCCCAATTGAATCACACAAGAAAAATTTGAGGCAGTTGTGGAAAAGTATTGCTTATTTACTTAATCCTGTTAATTCAGATTCCACAGTCTCTTGCCACACTCCACCTTACAAGATGCTAGTGAAAATTTCTCTTATTTTGCTTCTACAGCTTTGCCAGACCTGCCTTCCATGACATTTCTCATCCCTGTTTTCAAATTCACTCCTTATGATGCATCCCTATTTCAAGTCATTTTATTAGGAAACTTCCTGTGAGACTGAATCCATCAACTTTGCCTTTGCCATGCTGCCAGATGACTATGTAAAGTTGGCATCTTACACCATTGCTTAGCCAATCACAATCTTTATTAAACATTCACTCCAGGGATCTTATTTACCATCTCTTTGGAAGAGCGTGCTCATTGGGCCATTGCATAAAGGAAGATCATCTTATGATTTTTTTTTTTCATTTTCATCAGTTTGGTATCTTTCCCCCTATACCTCTCAACTGTCCCTATTTTGGATAAATATTCCTATTTCCAGGCCTGTTTTAGGATGTGCCTGTTTTTGGAGGTATGTCCCTATTTTCAGGCTTCATACAATTTTCTGAATCCTTCTCTCATAAAATGTTATTTTTGAAGCTATCTAATGCACAGTGAACCACACTTCATGACCAGCATTCTAGTGGTAACAATAATTTAAAGAAAGAGACACACATCTTACAACTCCCTTTTTCTGAAGCAAAAATAAATGCCCTAGTGTGGTAGAATTTTGCAATACAGTTCAATAAAGTCTACAGATTTTACAGTCTCTTTGATAATGTGCTTGCATTTTTTCGACTATTTTTGTCACTTTCTGTTTTTTAAACATTTGTTTCTGAGTAGTATCCCACATTCCTACTGAATGCAGGCAGAGTTATGTGCTATTTAGAATTCAAATTTTATGTAATTAGGTGTCCAGATTTTTAGCTGAATGTTCCAAATTTTCAGGGAACATTGTTCCTATTTTCATAGTCTGCAGGTTGAAAGGTATGTTCCCCACTTTCTAAAGATTTTGAAAAATGTATATATACACAACTGTTTCATTTCTTATCTGATCATTGCATTCTTTCTGACTCTTAGCATGGGATCCAGCCAGGTAACATTACTAAATCAGCTCTTCACTCATTTTTCTCTCTCTCTACTGCGCAATGATAGCTCAAACTTTTCTGTCTTTCATTAATTGTTTTCAGTGCTAAGTGCTTTCATCTCCAGTCAAGACATCATCAGGCCATATCGAAAAAAAAATACCATTCCAACATTACCATAACAAAATAAATCAATTCAAATGGTTCCTTTCTCCCTGGCAGACCTGGTTAAAGGAACTATACCTTCATCAAAAGATAAATAAGACATGCTGTTGTGATAAATTCATATTCCAAAGTATCCCTCACCTCTGGAACAAACTTCCATTACATGTGAAGCAGAGTAGTATCCTTGTCACCTTCAAGGTAAATCTAGATAATTGGATGGGAAACCTCAAATCTCCACCCCCCCCCCCCCCCATCTATCTTATCTTGCTCTTCTTGAGAAGGAGGGAACTTTTGAAAATGGGTTTTTGGCTAGACTTGTAATGGTCGGCAGACTGATTGAACAGTACTTACCTATGAACTTAAGATCAGTTTCAACTAGGAAGTTCGTATTATGGTTATAAATTGTTTTTTCTTACTTACAAAAGGTTATTTTGATAACTTAGTCTGATTCAGTATTATTTTCTAAAACCTTTTTAATGAATGCATAACAGACTATTCAATGTGGATAAACATGGAACATGGAATTTTTAAGATTCAGATGAGGAACATTTCTCATAATGACATAGAGTGGAGCATTACTGAGAAGTGATCTCCAAGAGGCTGTTTGAAGAGATACAAGGTTGTCACTAGAGTGTACACAGCAGCATGTCTCTGTCTAATAATGCTGTTCCACCTGAATCTGTTCTTCTTCCACCACACATGACTGAACAGTGCTGTCTACCTACCTACCTATTATCAGGTAAGATTTATCATATTGTTCTCTGATCTGACCAAGTTACTTCCCTTGATTTTTGGTTAACCTAGCTGCAAGGAATTACATATTGTTCAGGAGGACTGTACTACACTTTAGTACCAATACTTTTTCATCACAGGTAAGTGTCTAGCTTGGATAATTGATGTGTCTTTTACTGAGGCTTTTTAATCTCTGTCCATGCCCTCAGAAGGTTCTCCCACACAAACATTTTATCATACTTTAGTGTTGAACAGAGCTGAGTGTGACATATTTGTGTAGTTTCACCAATGCCAAGTTTAGCATTCTTGATGAAATAGGTTTTGCACACTGAATAAGGCAGAGTGTCTAATCAAATTACAGAAGTAGCATACTGGGCACAAAGTTTATAAAAGAAAGTTTTGCATTTAAAAAACTAAATGAATAAACTGAGGCTACTGTGGATATATACTGAAACTGGCTTAGAGTGGGCTCACAGTGTAGTGTTTTGATACCTATATCTATCTATATATTTATATAAATATATCTATATCTATATCTATCTATGTGTGTATATATATATATATATATATATATATATATATGGGTCTACTTCTAAATTCTGAACTTTCAAAACATCAGCTTGGTCGAGACCATAAGATCAAAGCTTTGAAAGTTCAAAATTTAAATAAAAAAAAAATTAAAAAAAATTTTTTTTATTATGTTTTTGCAGGGGGGAAAGCTCCCCTGCATCCCCCATCCCTGCTAAATAAAAATACTGACTCCAAAATCATACTACAGGAAGGAAAACTGTAAATATACTATTCTCTGTGGTACGGAGATCTCCATTTAAACAGTTCAAACTTTCAAACTTCCAAGAACCAAAAAAACACAAAACAATAAAAAATAAAGAAAAACGAAGTCCAAGCCGACAAAGATTTATTAGCAACAACCAAATAACCACCATTGACCTAGGTTTCGTCCTTAATGATCGGACTTCTAAGCTTAGATTAAATGCACAAAATTACCCTGGACTCAATGATTATTGCACTATTAAGCCTTTACTTAAGCTGAAACATATTACTGGTCAGAAGTGAAATTCAAACATGGTTTCAATATTTACATTTAATTTTGGTTTTTGTATTAATGTATATTTATGTTTACATATTATTAATTTTTAGCGCTACATATTTATTTTAAATGTTAGTTTTAGATAGGCAACATTGTTTAGTATTGCATATATTGTAAGGTAACCATAGTGCCTTTTAATTTTAACTGATTGTGTTTGTGTTTCAATTGATTTATTAATTAATTGGATAACTGGAATGTTTTTTTAGATATAAGTGTGTTTGGACTTGATATTAGTATTCTGAAGAAGTCCGATCATTTAGGACTTGACCTATGTCAATGGTGGTTATTTGGTTGTTGCTAATAAATCTTTGTTGGCTTGGACTTCGTTTTTCTTTATTTTTTATTAGAACTTTCAAACTTATGGTCTCAGCCATAATTCTCTGTATCTATACACACACACACACACACACACACACACACACACATATATATATATATATATATATATATATGGGTCTACTATAAATGATCGAAATTTCACAAAGCCGAATCCCATATAGCCAAGACAATATGATCAACTTTTGAAATTTTGATCATGTGAAAAAACAAAAAAAAAAAAAAAAAAACAAACACTAACCTTCACATTGCATTGTTTAGCTTAGTTAGGCAGAGCAGGCAAGTATGTCAGCAGAGGAGTATGGCAAGCTGACAAGGAGATAGTTAGCTGAAATGTGCCAGGCTAAAGGACTGGTACATGCCAACCTGATTAAAGCAGACATGATTGCAGCTTTAGTCACAGCTGCATCACAGAATAGCAACCAGGAAGAAATCAGACTGGCCTTGGGAATGTACAACTCACAGAAAATGGACAGTTCAACCTTTCCACAGAGGACTTAAAAATCCATTTGGAGTTAAAGAGACTTGAGCTGGAGGCCAAACATTTGGAAATAGAAGCAGCAGAGAGATTGAGTCATCTGGAGGCTGAGGAAAATGAGAAACTGTGATGTCTGCAGGCTGAGGAGAATGAGAGGCAGAGGCAACATGAAAGGGAGATGCTGAGTCTTCGTCAGAGTCATGGAGGTAATGGGGAAGGGAGTAACCGAATCCCAGAAGCAACAACGTGGGTCTGATAGCCTGGGGAGACCCAGACAGACCACACACTTGCAGCCAGGACTGGTGAGGTGTTTACTTCAGGGAGGGAGCTACCCTGTAGCAGTGAGACTGAAAGTGAGCCACAGCAGCTTGTGGGTACTGAAGTTTACTTGGACAGAGTGACTGCAAGGGCAGAGGTGAGTAATAGTACCCAGGCTGACAGTGAGACACCGCTGTCAGAGAATACCAGACCTCCTGTGGAAGGCGAGCTGGGAAGGGTTATAAAAAGAGAGAGCTGAGACAGGCTCAGCTCACAGACCCTACATTACAAGGCCTGAGAGAGGTAGCTAGTGAGGCACCTGATTCTCAAGGGAAGGGGTAGCCTGTATACTGGGACAAAGGGTTACTGTATAGAGAGTGGACCCCTGATGGAGGGCTAGAGGGTGAGAGAATACAGCAATTGGTAGAACAGAGAGGGTGCTGGAGGCCTTAGCTTGGCCACTTGGCTGAGATCTCAACTCTATAGCTTTGCCAGTGGGGAGTCTTATTGGGAATCTGGAGAAAGAGGTGGAAACCAGCCCCAGACTGCCTGTGATCTCTGTGTGCTCTTAAGGGAAATTGCACTTTGCTGTGTGTGTACTTGTCATCCTCCCAGTGTGTACATCCCCCACTGTTGCCAGTGGTGAGTATTGAGGCTCCTCGATTACTGGGCCAGTGCAGGGGCATCACAGACCTGCAATTGGGTAAACTGATTACATGCATTAAAGATAAGGCATGTCTACAAAAGAACTCGACTAAATTGACCACTTGGGCACAGGAAGATAATATGTTGATAATTACATCAAAAACTAACTATGTAAGATTTGGGAGACATAAAATGAAAGATGAATATTTAATACAGCACACAGTGATTGAAATTGTAGATTCATTTAAGGGCATGGTTATACGGGTAGATCCAGCCTTGATGTTTTCTAATCATATCTACCAATTGGTTAATGATAGTTAAACAATTATTAGTTGTATAAAACGATTTATAAAGTCTAGGAAATCAGAAATGATGAAGTCATTGTTTATTAGTTACACTGGACGAAAACTTTTGTATAGAATAACAATATGGAAACATTATACGAAAACAAGCATGAGTAAACTGGAAAGAGTAAAGCCAAGGACATCAATGGATGTGAAAATTTAAATTACTATGAAAGACTAAAATATCTGAACTTGTACAGTGTCTCTTATAGATATCTAAGAGGAGATCTTATTCAGGTCAGGTATATAGGGCATTTAGAGACAACTATCTATGGGAATGTTTGGGTTTATTAGAAAGTACTAGAACATCATCAGGCAACCTATGTAGAAGATTCTGTATGAATGACAAGTAAACTAAATGGTTCTCTGTGAGGGCAGACAATGCATAGAGCAAACTACCAAATTACATTAAAGCAAGTACTATTTTAAATATTTTTAAGAACAGCCTGGACACTGATTATGGGAACAAGTGTACTGGTATACTGGCAGGCTAGAAGGGCATTAATACCCATGCTTGAAATATTTGCATGACTGTATGCAGTCATCTTCACCAGACTGTCTTTTGCACATGTGTCCGAACCACCGTTATCTGTTTTCTTTGATCGTTTCTGCAATGGGAGGTACTTTGGCTTCGGCTCTTATGCCCTCATTTCTCCATCTGTCCCACAGTGTGCATCCTATCACCCTTCTCAGCCACTTCATTTTCATCACCCCTAGCTTCATCATCTGCTCTACCTTTACTTCCTAGCTCTCTGTACCATACAGTAGTACCGGTTGCACCACTATCTTCAGCTTCTTTTGTTTTTTTGTCATATACTACACATGAGAATATATGGCAGTTGGCTGCAGCTTCTCTGATTCTAGCTTTGACTTCTTCATTCAGACTTCCCTTCTCCTCAGCTACCCCTCCCAGATACCAGAAGATATTAACCTGCTCCACTATCTTCCCTTCTATCTCAGTTCTCAGCTTCTTCTGATTTCCCCAATTTGCTGCAATTACCACTGTCTTATTTGTGCTTAGTTTCATCGCATGTGCCTTCACTTTTGCATTCCATTCCCCTATCCTTTGTTAAAGTTCTTGCCCAGAGTTTGCCTGTAATACTACATTGTCTGCATACAGCAACTTTATTGATCTGTCCCCTTTGACCTGTTTGTTTATATAGTCCATCACCAGTAAGAACAGCAGTGGGATCAGAGTTGAAGTCTGGTGCTCACCCACTCCCACTGCAAACCCTTCTGTGTACACAGAATGAGATGTGGTGGATTGCTGAGCTACAAGCTTATGTATTACCTGCTCTCAATGTAAATTTACCACTGAAACCGACTCTGGAAGGGGGGACGTTATGTAAGAAAATCTGATTGGATTAGGAATGGGTGAGTCTTGGTAATCTCATTGGTTATCAGCAGAAAAAACAGAGATTAGATGTGATTCGTTTAAAAATGGGCAGAACCTGAAATTCAGTCTCTGATTGGCTGGCTTTTGTATTTCTATATTATTGTACTCGATTTTGTCAATGGCAGATCTAAAGAAGGGTCCGTGGGTATCCAGAAGCACTTATCCTTATTTTATATACTTTTAATAAAAGTTTTTATTTTATGTCTAGTGGTCGTTTGTCTTACATGGCCTAAATTGAAGATTCTGAGAAATACTGAGAGTGAAATAAATGCAGAGAGTGAGCAAAATGCTTCTGGTAATTATATGGTAAAAGCATGTTCAAAAGGTTCTGAACAGAACGCAGAACTGATCGGTGAATGGACTACGTCCAATAGTGTAGAAGATAATAGGTGTGAGACTCCATCTAATGAACAAGTGCCTTCTATGTTTAACATCTCTAATCGAGGAGCTAGACCAAAAGAAAATAGGGAGGTCTCTATCCTTCCTTCGTTTTTTCCGAAAATCTCTCTATAGTTCTCCAAGCCCTAAATAGAGAGAATGAGATCTGTAAGCAGCAGGAGGAGGAAGAGATGACTCTCACTGGAACTGAGAGACCAACAAGGGTGGAGCAAATGCCTACAGAAGTAGTGGACTTGTTTTTTCAACGTCTCCGGTAAAATTTTAAACCATCAGCATTACGCAGTACTTTATAATGGCTTGAATTTTATTCCTGCAGCCAGTTCAGAACTTAATGATGTCATACTGAATCTGAAGATGTTTGGATGTAATGTTATGCTAAAAACTATATTTTCAGCAGATACTGTTACTACTTCTAACCAGGGCGGCTCATGCTATAGGACTGCAGGACTGCAGCCCCCCACCTGTAAAATGAATAAAAATAAACTGTAGAACATAAAAAATTAAATTAAAAAATATTTCACTAGTCCCGGACTCCGTGCATGCTGTGTTAGGCAGACCAGAACTCCACGCATGCATGCGTGCTATTCCTGAACTCCAGACTGCACTGTTAGGCAGTCTGGATAGGGAAGGCAGGAAACTCCACCCTTCCAGCCCAGAGGCTCCAGCCTACTCACATCTCGTGGGGACCCAACAGCAGGAGGCTCTCACGTGTTGCGGGACAGCATGCATGCGGCCCATTATGGGGGACAGACAGAGACAAGTGATCAGGCTGCAGGATAGAGTACAGAATAGCTATGGTGATCGGGCTGCAGGATACCATGGACTTTGCTGGGCTGCTGCAGAGTACAGGATCGCGATCATTATGGTGATCAGGCTGCAGGATACGGAGGACTTTGCTGGGCTGCTGCAGAGTACAGGATTGCTACGGGCCGTTATGGAGGACAGAGACAGGATCTGCAGGTTTTGTGTGTGTGTGTCTATGTGTGTGTGTGTGTGTGTGTGTGTGTGTGTCTACAATGCCCCAGTTGCTACATGGTGGTAGGTAGAGAATAAGGCTTGAACCCTGTACCTTGGGCCCAAGTGACAAGAGCCTGAATTCCCTACCCACCACCATTTGTAAAACATTTGCAGATTTTTGCCTCATATTTGCTCTGTTCCTCATAAAATCTGTGGTTTCTGTATTTTTTTTTACTTGACACAGCCAGTAGTGCAGTGGTAGCATTGTTGCCTGAGAGCTACAGGTTGTCTGGTTTTATTCTTGGCTGGGGTGCCTTCTGTGTGGAGTCTGTATGTCCTCCCTGTGTTTGTGTGGGTTTGCTCTGGTGTCATCAATGGATATTTGTCCCTATTTTTTGGACTGTATTTCCCCATTATTGGCGTTGTCCAGGTTTTTTGTGCCAAGGTTGAGAGCTATGGTGATAACTGAACTCACTGAATATGTTTGGGGACTGTATTCCCCTATTATTGGCTTTGATCAGGTGTTTTGTGCTAAGATGTTGAGAGCTATGGTGAGAACTGAATTCAGTAATTGGTAGCCATTTAAGTTTCAGTCTTCCTTTTTTCACAAAATAGATGATTTGGCATAGTGGTATGTTGCTCTGACTGTTTTGCACAGGGTCCTGGGTTCAATACTTGGCAGTGAAATATATAGTGGTCACACAGCATTTTATTCTAGCAACTTTCCAATATTATACAAGCAATGTTTAAAATGTGTCCCTGGTTTTTGGGCTTTTGCCCCCCCCCCAAATAAATTTTGGCTTTTTCCAGATTTCTTGTGCTGCAAAGTTTAGAGATACAGTTGAGTGTCGAGTAGATTTTACAAGGAGCTGAGAGCTGCAGGGGAACAAAAGTTTAGTGCTGCTTATGCTGAGTCTGCTTACACTGTTAATAGCACAGCAGATAGTGTACTTTCTTTTGATGCAGAAGGCTGTGGATTCTACTCCCACAGTAGGTAGATGCATTGCTGATACTGTACTCTATTGTAAAGGGGATGGATGCTGCAGTCCTATTTGGTGAAGATACATAGTAACTATGAACATGTTATCAGTTTGCCATCCATTCCATATTGCGATATTACTAGCTTATCATTTTTTAATGCAACATAGGCAATTTATTCCTCAAGGGCAACAGGCACTTTATTTGTAGATAAAACAATGACATATAAAGTTGTTTGCTAGCAGTAACCTCTTCATTAGTTAACAGATTTATTTAATGTGGAATTATTTAGATGACTTTTACTTCTTCAGAGATTGTGCATATTTACTGATACTGGTGGACTGTAGAAGTCTGAGTAGACTTTTATGATGGAAATTTCCGGAATTGGGCAGTTTTGTCATTACTGGTGCATGCATTTTGTTTCATTGTTTACTGGAAAAATGTTCAAAACAATAAATTTAAAATGACCTCTAACAACTGTACTGTATTGTACAAGGAATATAATTTAATACAGTCAGGAAGGTGTATCAAAAATGTGTATGTTTCGTGTTCAAGGGGCCTAAGGTTTGAAAACAGCCCAAAATTAATATTTATCTGCCACTGGCAAAATGTATTTTCTTTGAATGTGGGTTTCAATGCTGTTTCAATGAATGTGAGTTTCAAGGACAGAGAGGTTGAGACTGCATTGCTTTGTTTAGCAGATATCTATTAGGGTTTATGCTGTAAAATATAAAATAAAACTTTCAAATGAAATCTATATCATCGTAGAAGTAAAGCAGTATGCACATTACAGTGTTTATGGCAAATGGGGCGAAATAACCAAGGAATAGGACATTGGAATGGCTGCAGGGGGGACGCTCCATTCGACCATGATTTTGTGAGGGGGGAAGGGCAGCAAACTCAGACAGCCCCGGCTGAAATATACCTCTCAACTGTCCAGAATTTTGCAGAATGAATAGATTTTTGCTTCTTATTTTTGGTTTGTTCCTCATAAAATTTGTGGTTTTCTACCAAATTATTTCAGAATGAAGTCACTAAATAATGAAAGACATTGAGTTTCAGACATCATAACCTTCAGAAAAATGCATGCTAAAGCAAGACCTGTTATTACATCAACTGTCTTAAGTTTATACAAGAGCAATTTTTAGTACTGTTTGTATGATCCCCCAATATAGTTGGCCTTGTCCAGATTTCCTGCATTAAGAGGTTGAGAAGTACATGCAAATAAATCACTTTATAGAATTAGGAATATCCAAACCTCTCAACTGTCCCCAATTTTGGCTCAAAATGTTGCTCTTTCCCTAATAATCCCTCTGCAAAATGGCAATTTTGGAAGAAAACATGGAGGGTTTACAATTATAAATAACTGTAATTATCAGAGTTATAGATTACGTTTATTTCAGAAATGCATGTAGATGCTCTTATTTTGTCAAATGCTCATGTTAACAGTACTATTTTTAAAAAGGTGTCCCTTCTTGACAGGTTCCCAGCTGTATTGTGTGGAAATTTTATATTTTTGCATAACATTTTTGGTCTGTTTTTCATAAAATTGTGGTTTCCTGGCAAATTAGTAGCAAATCATTAAAGATTGAAGTTAGAAAATAATGGCAGACATTTGAGTTTCAGATTTCATACCCTTCAAAAATTCATACTAATGCAAGACCTACTATTATTCTATTATCTTTCTAAGTTTATAAGAGCAATATTTAAAAAATGCCTTTATTTTCGGGCCTGTGTCCCACTTCTCTGTATGACTTTGTCCAGATTTCTTGCTCTGAGGTTGAGAGGTATGAGTGTCAGAGCCATCACCGTCAGCCAGAGACATTTCAAACTGTGACCTACTTGCTGCACCCCACTCCCCATTGTAGTGGCTCTGGATGTGTACAGACAAGGCAAGGAGCAGTTATGCAGTGTAAGTGTGCAGAGTATTCCCCCATCCAAGGTAGACAACAAGTACGACCGTGGCTTTTCATCTGTCCTTGATTTTGCAGAATGTTTTGGTTTTCTGTCATATTTTTATACTGTTGATTTATGCTTCTTATTATTCAGAAAATGCATGCTGTTGCAGCGGCTTGTTGTTCTGTATTAAAGTAGCAATGCTTTAATGACCATCAGGTAAGCTTGTCGGAGACTGTAAGATGCAAGTAAGCTTTAATAAGCATACTGTTAAAGAATTACCAACATTGAAAACCTTTTCATTGTTACCATGCAGAGAATATTTACATAAGTAGATAATGTATAAGCCTTAGGTATTGAAATGCATATGACAGTATTTGTAATAAAGGACAGGATTACGATATTTTCAGAAGCTCATTACATTTGTTGGAGACTAGCAGTTATCTTTGCAGGCTTTACCCGTAAACTGAACAGAATGCCATTCTATCATGTGTGGTCCATAACTTGTGCAGTAATCCTTTAAGCAATTTATCTTGAGCTTGTTTCTTGTTTGTTGTTCATTTTTACTTTGATCATGTGTTCCCCATGAAACAAGCAGATAGTTGTTGTCAGGCAGAAGGTCTTTTTTGGATAAGAAACATTTTTACAAGTGGGGGTATCACAGAGATTGCTACTTTCAGCATGTTACTTGGTAATTGTATAAAGCTGAATATAAATTATAATTAGAACTGCAGTGCAAGGAGAAGTGGTTTGAGCTGAGTGCTGCTTGTTTTTTTATTCTTGATTTTGACTGGCATTCCAGTAATGTATTTAAAAAGCAATTTATTTTTTCATGCCTCACAACCTTTGTGTTTCCATCTAGATATTAAGTAAGTTGTCATGTTGCCAATGAATTGAAATATTTTTTTCTTCTATACTTCATTTTGTCTTGATTGGACTCTCATACTGATGGTTTGGCACCCAGGGCAGCATATTTAATTAAAGTTCTAGTTGTTGTGGTTTTGAGCATAGCTCTACCCCTTTCTAGTTGGTCACACCCCTTCACATTGGCCCCACCCATTCAGCTGTCTCCTGCAGCCCCCCCTTTAATTTGAAGTCACCAGCCGCCACTGCTTCTAACACCTTGAAAAAAAAAACGTCTATTTGTTCCTCAGAATACTCCCATTTTCGACACGTCCATTCAAGTTTGTCAACAACATATTGTTAAAGCTCTGAAAGATTCCAAATATGATTTCTTTAATTTGAGTAAAGGGGAGAGAAATGCTTTAAGAGAATTAAAGGAAAGTAAACATCTAATTTTCAGACCTGTTGACAAAGGAGGCAGGATAGTAGTAATGGATACTCAAGACTATAATAAGAGAATGCTGCAGATGTTGAATGATACTCAGACATATTTTCTGATAATGAGAACACAAATTTATAACATATGTGAAAGTATTAGAACTCAACCTGAAAATCGTTTACACTCTAAGATGTTAAAAGATCAGTTTGATTATTTTCTAGTGGAATGTCCAGTCATCCCTCTGATTAGTGGCCTTCCTAAAATTCACAAAGATAGACACAATCCACTGATGCATCCCATTACTTCAGGTATTGGATGGGCAACTGAACCACTTTCCATTTTTATAGAACATCAACTTAAGAAAGTGGTGCAAACTAATCAAGTGATAATTAAGGGTACCAGGCATTTTCTTTATACGTTATCAGACTTGACTTTGTGAATTCTACAGTTAATGAACATCATTATATTGTGGCTATTTATGATGTGAAAAGCCTCTTTACAGTTATACCAAATTAGTATGGTATTTCACCAGTGAAGCACTATTTGGAAATGAGCACTGACTGTGACATCAACAGGGTACAACTGATATGTATCCTATTTGATCTGATTTTAAATAATAATGTTTTTGTGTTCAACAAGAATTATTATTGCCAAAGATGTAGTGTTACCATGGGCACACCCAGCACTAACAGTTATGCCATTCTTGTCCTGGCTGACTGGGAAAGCGCATTTGTGCTTAACAAAACCCATATCTTATCAGCACTGAAGTTTTATAAATGCTTTGTAGATGATATTTATTTGCTATGGGATGACACACCAGAAAGATTATTGGACTCTGTGAATTATTTAGAAACCACTGCAGAGTTCCTTAAATTCTACTACCTCATTCTCCTACAAGTATTAATTTCTTGGACATTACCATCATTAGAGATGAGAAAGGGATATATGCCACACAAATTTATAAAACGGAATGCAAGAAAAACAATCTACTTATTAGGCATAGTATGCACCCTTCGTATATATTTTCGAATGTCATGAAAAATCAGTTTAATCGGACATCTCGATTATGCACCCCAGATGAGGACTATCTATCAGCCATGAAGATTCTGGAATGTGATTTAAGAGAAAGAGGTTAGAAATCTAATAAGATAGATAGAGAAGTAGCTGCAATTGCAACATTAAGAGACTCTGAAGCAAGGCCGTTCTTTAAACATACATTGGAGGGGGCTCGCATTGAAAAAAATAGAACCTCACCGAATCTTATTTCTACAGGCATTCATAAAAACAGACTCACTCTCACTTTTGCTAGTGATGTGAAGAAGATCTGTGACATCATTAAATCCAGATGGAAAATATTAATGGTTGCTCCGAGCCTGAAAGAGATAGTTGGAGAAGTACCCTCCTTCAGTTTTAAAAAGAACAGAAATTTGAAGCAGATACTTTGTTCTACGAATAATGCCATAGAGACTCCAAAATCGACCAGAATTGGAAAGTTCCCTTGTAGAGTCTGTACATGTTATGAATACATCTCTACTAAGAACCAATTAATTCATCCCTTTATGGGTAAGAAATATAGCTGCTTCACCTATGCAGATTGTAAAACATCTAGTTTATATAGCTATGTGTAATTTTGTACACAAGCTTTTGTGTTGGAAAGACAGACAGGCTTTTTAAGGAATGCATTTCCAAACATATTAGTGACATAAAACTTTAGGATCATAAAAGCCCGTTAGTAATACTTACTATGGATCATTTTGAGCATACATTTTTATTCATGGCTTTACAAGTTACTAAAGACAATGTGAGGGGAGGTGATTTAATTACTTAGACTGAACAGAATGAGATTCAGTGAATTGCTGAGCTACAAGTTTATGTATTACCTGCTGCTCTCAATGTAAATTTACCACTGAAACCGGCTCTGAAAGGAAGGAAGTTATGTTAGAAAATTTGATTGGATAAGGAATGGGCAAGTCTTGGAGACTGTAATCTCACTGGTTATCAGTTGAAAAAACAGAGATTAGATGTGATTGGTTTAAAAATGGGCTGAACCTGGAATTCAGTCTCTGATTGGCTTTTGTATTTCTATATTATAATTCTATTCAATTTTATCAATGGCAGATCTGAAGAAGGGTCCTTGGGTATCCAAAAATGCTTATCCTTATTTTATATACTTTTAATAAAAGTTTTTATTTTATGTCCAGTGGTCATTTGTCTGCAGCTGTTTATATAAATGGGTCTACCTTATAAAATCGAATCCCCAGAATGCTGAATCACATTTCATTGAGACGAATGCTTTGAAGTTGCAGAACAGCAAAACTCCACATCATCGAACCTCACGTCATCTATATATATAGGTTCATTGGTAGGTACTACGCTATCTGCCTAAGGGCATTTATAAGCCTAGCCAAAGTGTGTCGGTTATCGCCGCTCCATTGATTAATTAACTGATCCTCTGTCAAGCAGAGCCAATGAAGTGATCCCAGGGGTGTATTTTCTGTTACCCATCCACTCGTCAAGGTTTCTCTTGAAGAGTGTTAGTGAGGGGCTCTGCCTAATGTAGTTTGGAATTTTGTTCCAAAACATGGAGAGTCTCTGTGACAGGAATCTATCCCTCCAGCATGTTCTATTTATTGTTGTGGCGAGGTTTAGCTCACTAAAGCGCGTGGCTCACAGTGACTTGGATTTCTTTAGGTGGAGCATGTCCATCAATTCTGAGTTGGACATGGCTTTGTAAGTCAGGCAGAGATTACCTCTGAGTAAGTGATTTGCCACTGATTACAGTCGGAGTTTTTCAGTCGGGCTGCATAGGACATATGTTTGAGGCCAGTAATCCTCTTGGTGAGGTATTTTTGTGGTCTCTCCAGCTGTTGGAACTGTCTTGTGAGGTACATCCCAAATGGGGCACTGTACTTTATGATGGGTCTGATGAGTGACGAGTAGAGGGGCACTATAATCTCTTTATTTCTAGATGTGAACCCTTTAGTAATTAGATGGGCCACATAGAAGGATTTTCTAACTACTTTGGCAATATGATTCTCAAAGGAGAGATTACTATCTACCTGGGTCCCCAGATCTCTTATTACCTCTTCTGTATTAAGGGGGCTGCCACCTATGTGGTAATTCGTGGGTGTTTTGTTTTTCCCAAACGGGATGACTATGCATTTTTTGGCATTTAGCTTGAGGCCATGACTTTGACACCAGGTGTCCATCTCAGTAAGGCCCTTTTGGAGGATGTCCATGTCAGCCAGAGAAGTGAATTATGGCTCCCAGTTTGCAGTCATTGGTGAACTTGGTTAGCCATAGTCCTCCTGTGTTTGCCTGTACTTCTGAGAAGTATATGCCGAACAGTAGGGGTCCCAGGACCGAGCCTTGTGGGATATCACTTGTGACTGGTTTAAAGTTGGACCTGGAGCCCACTATTCTTACCATGTGAGTTCTGTCTGTAAGCCAGTTGGCAAACCATCTCGTGACGTAGGGGTTTATGTTCAGGCTGGTGAGTTTTTGTGTAATACCTGAGTGGGGAATGGTGTTGAAAGCTTTGGCGAGGTCAAGGTAGGCTGTGTGCACAACCTTTCCCTCGTCTATGGCCTCATCATACTTATACAGGAAGTATGTACTTCCTGTTTCTCTGTAGCAACACTAGTGAACAAAACTGAGATGCTGTACATGTACAGGTCACTGGGTGGCTCTCTGGTGGATGTGGGAATGCTGTAGGTGGGTGCCCTTGTCTGCAATGTAGTGCGATCTTGGAGCTGGTATATTTAATTTGCAAGGGGGGTGCAGGGGTCACAGCCCCCTAGCAGAAATGTAGTTTGCGATAATGTAGGTTTCTTGTATTTTGTGGGTTTGGGTAGTTGTAGGTGCGGTTTGTATAGTTTAGTGTTTTAGTTCAGGGGTGTGTTTGAGGAAATGTGGGTTGATGAATTGCAGTTTCACTGTTCTGCAGTTTTGAAGCTTTCAGCTCAATGAAATGTGATTCGACATTCTGGGGATTCTATTTTATAAGGTAGACCCACATATATATATATATATATATATACACACACACACATACACACACACACACACACACACACACACATATATATATATATATATATATATATATATATATATATATATATACACACACACACATACACACACACGCACACACACGTGTGTATATATTTATATGAAGAAAAAAGTTTGTCGCCAACTTAAAATGGACCGCTGAGAAAACAGTGTATAAACAAAATTACACCGGATATCAGGAACACAAGCCAGAGCTTTCTTTCCAGATTTATTGTTAAAACATCACAGAATGTCATCAGAAAATATTTTACCAAGCCAATGTGAACATAATTTAAATCTAGGAACTTCCCACTAAAAACAGGATAACCAATCACATCTATCTTTTAACAATGATGTAATATCCTACTTTATGATGTAACATTTGTATAAAAAATAACATAAAAAGAAATAAATGTTTAATAATAAACCTATAGATATAGATTTAAATCTATATTTATAAAAACACATAATATATTAAATAACCTTAAACTTTAACAAGCACTTGATATTAATGTGCTCAATTAATCCCTGTGGATGGTCCGCTCTGAGAGACACCTGCCATTTTGTCTCTCTCATCTCTAAAACCTTATTGCAGCTGTCCACAAAGTTAATACCCTTAACCTGCTCCAAGACTGAAAAATGATATTTCCTAAAATTATTACAACTTGAAGCATGCTTAGCTAATGAATTTGCATAATCCCTGTCCTTAATAGCTTTTAAATGTTCCCTAACTCTGGTTTTAAGTTTGTATTTGCTTTTATTTATATAAAAATTCTAGCACGTATTCCATTCTGCAATATATATATATATATATATATATATATATATATATATATATATATATATATATTATATTCAAACTCTGACACTTTTAGTAATGTTTTGCTTTAAACAAAAGTACTTAAATGTGAAAAATAAATGCAATTTGTGTTAATAATAAATCTACAGTGACCGCAATACCCACAGGAATATGTATCTCTAATATTCCTAGTCAAAATTAACTCATCCTGAGATGAAATTATAATAATTGTTTTAAATTATACCTCTTATGGACAAAAATGAGTCCTGTCCCAACTATACGTCTGTGCAGAATTTCCTAAAATAATCTTCCAATTACTTTGTGCAATCTTCTTGATATTCTCACTGTCTACTGAAATTGGTACTGGAAAGGCACAGTTCTTATTACTGTCAAATTTACTACCCCCAAAATGTCATACCATTTATCTCTGTTAAAAATGCTTCCAGATGTTCTTAAAATAAGCATGAATTTAATGTTGTGGTTGCTAACTACCTCATCTTTAATTTTATTTAGTTCTATTAATGGATATCCTGTTGATAAAAAAAAGTTTAATGAGATCTTCAACTTCGTTGGAAAACACATTATCATCACTTGTAATTCTATTGGTTCAAATTAATTGTTCTCTACATTTAGTTTCATAAACTTGGGGTGATGACTAAAATAATGTAGACAGTCATTGGCGAATGTAGTTTTTCTATGGATATAACTGTGGAAATGATTAACAGTGTCCAAGGAAATGTTTCAATCCAAAAAAGCTTACAATTTCACTCACTTTATCAAAAGTAAAAAATAACCATGTTAAACTTTGATTAATCTCTTTTAAAAATGCATGAAACTGTAATCCATATAAAAACAAATCACCAATGTACCAGCGATAGTAAGTAACACATTTAAATGATGGTAATTTTTTTAAAAAGTGATCTACCACCAACAAACGACAATATTAGCAAACATAAGCATCACAACTCTGGTAACTTGTTGAAAGATTATCACAACCAAAAGAAAAAAAATTGCTCTCCAGAGCTAACCAAGTTAACAACTCAACAGTATTAATAATGCTTTTATCAACATTTAGTTAAATATAACTTCTTAAAATTCAACCCTTCCTCAGGGTCTATATTAGTACACAGTGAAGTAATATCTATGGTACCAATCACCTTCTCCACACTATTGAACTGATAATCTTTCAGCTGACTCAACAAAGGCCCAAGAATCTTTAATATAAAACTGACTCACCTGTACTAGAGTGCAACAAAACTTAAACTTGACCTGTACTAGAAGGTTAAGTATTTTATCTATATAATAAGAAATTGCACTGGTGATATGTCTAGGATAAGACACTATAGACCTAAACAGTGGATGAGCCAAGTTCTTATGTGTTTTAGGAATACCAAATACTTTACCAAACTCAGGCTCATCCACTATTAGCAATTCAAACCTGTCCAAGTCTCTTTAATTGATGGCAGGTGTGCACCCAAGAAGACTGAATGCTGTAATTAAATCAAAAGTTGCTTCAACAAAGTATTAGTTTAAGGGTGTGCACACTTATGCAACCAGCTTATGGTACATTTTTTTTTATATTTTTCCCCTAACAATTTTGTTTTTCAATTGAATTGTACTAGTTATAGGTCACATTAATGGTGGGAAAAGTTTTGAAATGATTTATTGTGGTCTCATTTTTTATATCACAAAAACCTGGCATTTTAACAGGAGTGTGTAAACTTTTTATATCCACTGTATATTTAAGGTACTGCCTACCAGTTGCATACTCACTTCTAAAAATCTTTTTCTGAGGAAGTTCTTTTCACCATTAGAGAATGAAAGTGCTCAATACCTGTTCTGCTCTGCTTTTTCTTATTTGCATAGTCAAAGTTTCTGTTTGAATTTAGTCCTCTTTTCACAGATTTTTTCTTTTGTTTATATATATATATATATATATATATATATATATATATATATATAAAACACACACACACACACACACACACACACACACACACACACACACACACATATATATATATATATATATATATATATATATATATATATATATATATATATATATGTATATATATATATATATATATATATATATATATATATACATGGATGTAGGATGTTTGCTCGAATCCATAATAACTGAATACACTTTAACGAAAGCGCTTTTATCGAAAAAACACTTTCGTTAAAGTGTGTTGCAAAAAAAAAAAAACACTACATTAACATTCTAGCAGGGGGGGCTTCGTGCCCCCTGTGCCCCCCCCACACCCCCTACTTTAATATTCTCCCTCTGAGACTGCACTACAGTGGGGAAAAGAGAAATTTCCCTTACCCGCACTGTAGTACAGCCTCGGCAATAGGCATACTTATGCAAAAGTGCTTCTTCGGTGAAAAGCACTTTCACGTAAGTATGCCCGGCCATTTGGGTTTCGGTCATTTGCTCATTCAAGCAAATGTCCGGAACCCATATATATATATATATATATATATATACACACACACACACACACACACACACACACACACACACACACACACACATATGGAAAGAAAAAAATTACCATAAGCCCCATGTGTCAACTACTGGAGTTGCTCCAGTGAATTGTAAGCTGACATAACAGGGTAACCGTGAATACAACAGCAAATAAACCAAAAAAAAAAACACAACAGAAAACTGAATTTTAAAATTCTTCAATGCCAACCCACCCTTCTAGTCACTTGAAAAGAAAAAGTCTTGCAAATCCCCTCCACCCTGCCTTGAATATATTTGAAAACGTCAGTGAGACAGACATGAGGGTCCTGCTATATGATAGCAGCAGGAAAGGCTTTTATAACTTATCTAAGCAAGATAGAAATATCTTATACAGTATCACAAAAGACAAGAATGCCAGGTGGGGAAACTGAGCCCAGTTTGATGACTTTATCATACAATTGGAAGCATCATTCCTTAAATTTGCCTACAGTGTGGATAAAAGATGTGTTAATTTCCAGGATATTCAAACTCGGAAGAACATGAAGGGAGGTTTTGTTACAAAATGTTGACTTCCTAAAAATGGAAGTAACAGGTTTTTTTTTGTATTTTACCAGCTGTCACCCCTTTAATCAAAAGAAAGGGGTTGTCAAGAGCCAGTTAATCAGGGTATCTTGGCTTACATTGAATGATGAAACCTGTATTGTGGAATTTGACAAACTTAAGTCTGTGTTCCTGGCTCAAGGGTACCCCCGTGCATCGAATGAACTGTATCATCAAGTACTTCATGAGAGGGAAGGTAAATATGCAGCTATTATTAGTAAGGGTTTAAAACAAGATCTAACTTTATTAGGTGCTGTGAATAGTGAAGCTGAACAGAGGCAAGACTTTCATTCTAACAAGGCTTTGCACTAATATGTTGATGCTAAGGACATTCAGAAAATCCTTTGCAATAATTGTTTTTGCTTCAATGTGATGATGAGCTAAAATCATTGTTTGCATCTCCACCAAGCTTCACTTTTAAAAATAAAACAAACATTAAGAAGATGCTGGAGAGGCCAACTAGTCTGCTTTTGGAAACTGTTTTTCTGACAACAAAATGTGGGCAGTGTAAACAA